>NC_048576.1:13868012-14168012 GCF_013265735.2 Oncorhynchus mykiss | reverse complement strand
AAAGCATGGAGTAACCTACAGACAGCATGGAGTAACCTACAGACAGCACGATAGAGTCTGCAGACAGCATGGAGTAACCTACGGACAGCACGATAGAGTCTGCAGACAGCATGGAGTAACCTACGGACAGCATGGAGTAAACTACAGACAGCATGGAGTAACCTACAGACAGCATGGAGTAACCTACAGAAAGCATGGAGTAACCTACAGACAGCATGGAGTAACCTACAGACAGCACGATAGAGTCTGCAGACAGCATGGAGTAACCTACAGACAGCATGGAGTAACCTACGGACAGCATGGGGTAACCTACAGACAGCATGGAGTAACCTACAGACAGCATGGAGTAACCTACAGACAGCATGGAGTAACCTACAGAAAGCATGGAGTAACCTACAGACAGCATGGAGTAACCTACAGACAGCACGATAGAGTCTGCAGACAGCATGGAGTAACCTACAGACAGCACGATAGAGTCTGCAGACAGCATGGAGTAACCTACGGACAGCATGGAGTAACCTACGGACAGCATGGAGTAACCTATAGACAGCATAGAGTAACCTACGGACAGCATGGAGTAACCTACGGACAGCATGGAGTAACCTACAGACAGCACGATAGAGTCTGCAGACAGCATGGAGTAACCTACGGACAGCATGGAGTAGCCTACAGACAGCATGGAGTAACCTACAGACAGCATGGAGTAACCTACAGACAGCATGGAGTAGCCTACAGACAGCATGGAGTAACCTACAGACAGCATGGAGTAACCTACAGACAGCATGGAGTAGCCTACAGACAGCATGGAGTAACCTACAGACAGCATGGAGTAACCTACAGACAGCATGAAGTAGCCTACAGACAGCATGGAGTAACCTACAGACAGCATGGAGTAGCCTACAGACAGCATGGAGTAACCTACAGACAGCATGAAGTAACCCACAGACAGCACGATAGAGTCTGCAGACAGCATGGAGTAACCTACAGACAGCATGGAGTAACCTACAGACAGCATGGAGTAACCTACAGACAGCATGGAGTAACCTACAGACAGCATGAAGTAGCCTACAGACAGCATGGAGTAACCTACAGACAGCATGGAATAGCCCACAGACAGCATGGAGTAACCTACAGACAGCATGGAGTAACCTACAGACAGCATGGAGTAACCTACGGACAGCATGGAGTAGCCTACAGACAGCATGGAGTAACCTACAGACAGCATGGAGTAGCCCACAGACAGCATGGAGTAACCTACAGACAGCATGGAGTAACCTACAGACAGCATGGACTAGTCTACGGACAGCATGGAGTAGCCTACAGACAGCATGGAGTAACCTACAGACAGCATGGAGTAACCTACAGAAAGCATGGAGTAACCTACAGACAGCATGGAGTAACCTACAGACAGCACGATAGAGTCTGCAGACAGCATGGAGTAACCTACGGACAGCACGATAGAGTCTGCAGACAGCATGGAGTAACCTACGGACAGCATGGAGTAACCTACAGACAGCATGGAGTAACCTACAGACAGCATGGAGTAACCTACAGAAAGCATGGAGTAACCTACAGACAGCATGGAGTAACCTACAGACAGCACGATAGAGTCTGCAGACAGCATGGAGTAACCTACAGACAGCATGGAGTAACCTACGGACAGCATGGGGTAACCTACAGACAGCATGGAGTAACCTACAGACAGCATGGAGTAACCTACAGACAGCATGGAGTAACCTACAGAAAGCATGGAGTAACCTACAGACAGCATGGAGTAACCTACAGACAGCACGATAGAGACTGCAGACAGCATGGAGTAACCTACAGACAGCACGATAGAGTCTGCAGACAGCATGGAGTAACCTACGGACAGCATGGAGTAGCCTATAGACAGCATGGAGTAACCTACAGACAGCATGGAGTAACCTACAGACAGCATGGAGTAGCCTACAGACAGCATGGAGTAACCTACAGACAGCATGGAGTAACCTACAGACAGTATGGAGTAGCCTACAGACAGCATGGAGTAGTCTACAGACAGCATGGAGTAACCTACGGACAGCATGGAGTAACCTACAGACAGCATGGAGTAGCCTACAGACAGCATGGAGTAACCTACAGACAGCATGGAGTAACCTACAGACAGCATGGCGTAACCTACAGACAGCACGAAGTAACCTACAGACAGCATGGAGTAGCCTACAGACAGCATGGAGTAGTCTACAGACAGCATGGAGTAACCTACGGACAGCATGGAGTAACCTACAGAGTATAGAGTAACCTACAGAGTATGGAGTAACCTACAGACAACATGGAGTAGTCTACAGACAGCATGGAGTAGCCTACAGACAGCATGGAGTAACCTACAGATAGCATGGAGTAGTCTACAGACAGCATGGAGTAGCCTACAGACAGCATGGAGTAGTCTACAGACAGCATGGAGTAACCTACGGACAGTATGGAGTAACTTAAAGAGCATGGAGTAGCCTACAGACAGCATGGAGTAGTCTACAGACAGCATGGAGTAACCTACGGACAGTATGGAGTAACTTAAAGAGCATGGAGTAGCCTACAGACAGCATGGAGTAACCTACAGACAGCACGATAGAGTCTGCAGACAGCATGGAGTAGCCTACAGAGTATGGAGTAACATACAGACAACATGGAGCAACCTACAGACAGCATGGAGTAGTCTACAGATAGCATGAAGTAGCCCACAGACAGCATGGAGTAGTCTACAGACAGCATGGAGTAGTCTACAGCCAGCATAGAGTAACCTACAGACAGCATGGAGTAGTCTACAGACCGCACGGAGTAACGTACAGAGACATCTTAGCACACCAACAACACCTCGGAGCCACAGGTGAGAATGCCACAAAATCCAACTTCAAATACTTCACACTTCACAAAGATACTGTCTTCTGCAGAGAAGAAAAAGAAGGCTGTCAGAGGCCCTTTCCACACCCTCCCCACCTCCCCACCTCTCCAACTTGTTCCTTCCCCTCTCATCTCTGTTTGACAAGGACATGTTATTTCCCCAGCATAACTGTGACTGCTGTCTGGGAATGGGCCAGAAATGGGTCAGTATTTAGAATAAATTATACCCTGCGAACCATCTGTCCCCCCCTCCCACACACAGACACAGACACAGACACACACTTCCCTTCTCCTCCCACCCACAGTACACAGTGCACAGCCCCATGCCGCTCAGCCACCAATACCCTGTAGCCAGGAAGCCTTTCTTACAGGGGTAGTCGTTTCCATGTCACAACCAGATGCTACTCAGAGATTAACACAAGAGGTGTCCCCCTCTGATCATCACCCGCCCGGCTCGCCACCTCAGCTCTGTCTCGTTTCTGTCGCTCCCTCTTCTGCAAGTCCTCTGAAAGAGGAAATACACCACTTATCATAGCTTAGTCAGATCAGAATATGTTTTATCTGGTCGGTGCCCTTCTGGTTCGTTTTTTCTTCTACATTTGTATACAAGTGTTTATAAACACTATTTGCATGTTGATCACGTAATGATTCCTATTTAGCAAATGCTTAAACAAAGATTCCGTATAAACGTTTGTAAGGTAGGATGGATTACATCTAGCTCTACTGCTTCAAAGGAACAAACTAATCCCTCTTAGTTATACAAACACAGGAAGAACGTCAGAAACATTAGCCAGTAACAGCAGTAACAGCAAGACAGAACCCACAGTTGTACGTAACTATTCGTACACAACACCATTAGTCAGAGATGACAGGAACATGGCTAAACTCCTCTAAACTGTAACACCACAGTTTAATACTTCCCTCTGTATTGGACAGGCTATGACATCACCGCTGAGATGAGACCTGCCAGAAAGTAAAAAGGCACATCATTTCCTGACTGCAATACAGTGGCAGTTTGTTGCACTTCAGACCCAAAATTAAGACAAGACTTGAAGGTTTGCTCAGTTGCCAACTTATTCGCAAAGCGTCTCAGAGTAGGAGTGCTGATCTAGGGTCAATTTTGTCCTTAATATCATAATGAATAATGTGGAACTGATCCTGGATCAGTGTCCCTACTCTGAGACGGTTTATGAATATGGGCCCTGGTTTCAGAAGTAGGAATAGATGGTATCTTGTAATGTATTTTTCATTCCGTTTCACATCAGGGTTATATTGGGATCTGTGTACAGTATTAAATGTAGATAGAATCAGTATGACGGGGAAATTTAATAATGACTCATAATGTAATTATTGATTTCAGAGAAGAACACATAATATGATATAGAGGTTTTATATTGCGGTATGACAGCCCTCTCAGTTCCCCTGGGGAGTCAAATGGCAACCAGTGAATCAAACCATTGACACAGTCACTGAGAGTCAGTGGTTTGGCTGTGAATCCCCATTCATTCAGTCTCTCCTACCAACCTCAGTCCCTGGCTCTGGCTCTGTGTGGAAGGGATCTCTGCTGCTGGGAGAAGGCCTGGTGGTTACAGGCTGTGGACTCATAGGGTGCATTTAAATAGTGTACAAGTAGCATCCTCTTCTCGTCTCCTTTCCACTGCACTGCCACATATAAAAGAAAAAATGAAAAAATAAAAAATAAATATATATATATACAGTGCAAGCTCGTAGCATCATACCCAAGAAAAAGGTTGTAATCCCTGCCAAAGGTGCTTCAACAAAGTACTAATGAAAGGGTTTTAATACCTATGTAAATGTGATTTTTAAGTTATTTATTTTTAATAGATTTGATACAATTTCTAAAAACCTGTTTTTGCTTTGTCATTATGGGTTATTGTGTTTAGATTCACGAGGGAAAACAACTATTTAATCCATTTTAGAATAAGGCTGTAACGTAACAATATGTGGAAGAAGTCAAAGGGTTTGAATACTTTCCAAATGCACTGTATATATGTTTTATTGTCACTTTGACTCAGTACTGGTACCCCGTGTACAGACTACTTCAGAAAACATTCATATCCCTTGACTTATTCCACATTTTGTTGTGTTTCAGCCTGAATTTAAAAATGTATTAAATAAAAAAAAAAATTGCCCATCTACACACAATATCGCAATCACAAAGTGAAAACATGTTCTTAGAGATTTCTGCAAATGTTTTGAAAATGTAATATAGAAAAATCTAATTTAAATAAGTATTCACACCCCTGTGTCAATCATTTGTAGGAGCACCCTTGGCAGCAATTACAGATGTGAGTTTTTCTGGGTAAGTCTCTAAGAACTTTCCACACCTGGATTGTGCAACATTTGCCCATTATTATTTTCAAAGTTCTTCAAGCTCTGTCAAATTGGTTGTTGATCATTTCTAGACAACCATCTACAGGTCTTGCCATATGTTTTCAAATAGATTTAAGTCCGAACTGTAATTCAGCCACTCAGGAACATTCACTGTCTTCTTGGTAAGCAACTCCAGTGTAGATTTGGCCTTGTGTTTTAGGTTATTGTCCTGCTAAAAGGTGAATTGATCTCCCAGTGGAAAGCAGACTGAACAAGGTTTTAACACAAGGTTTTAACACATATGTAATTATGTAGTAACCAAAAAAGTGTTAAACATTTGAGATTCTTCAAAGTAGCCACCCTTTGCCTTGATGACAGCTTTTCACACTCTTGGCATTCTCTCAAACAGCTTCATGAGGTAGTCACCTGGAATGCATTTCAATTTACAGGTGTGCTTTCTTAAAAGTTCATTTGTAGAATTTATTTTCTTCTTAATGCGTTTGAGCAAATCAGTTGTGTTGTGACAAGGTATGGGTGGTATACAGAAGATAACCCTATTTGGTAAAATACCAAATCCATATTATGGCAAGAACAGCTCAAATAAGCAAAGAGAAACGACAGTCCATCATTACTTTAAGACATGAAGGTCACTCAATCCGGAACATTTCAAGAACTTTGAAAGTTTCTTCAAGTGCAGCCGCAAAAACCATCAAGCACTATGATGAAACTGGCTCTCATGAGGACTGTCATAGGAAAGGAAGACCCAGAGTTACTTCTGTTGCAGAGGATAAGTTCGTTAGAGTTAACTGCACCTCAGATTGGTATGTAAACAACTATGAAAAATATGGTAAAATCTTGGTTAATAGTGTGGTCTACAGCTTATCATGAGATACTCTACCTCAGACTAACAAAACCTCGAGACTTCCTTAGATTTTATGTACCAGCTGTTGTTAACAAATATTTATAGGCCACCGCCCATTGTCTTACCAGAGACCGCTGTTCTATCCTGCAGAAAAAGCTTAAAACCTGCCAGCTGTATGTTAATCATGTCCTCGTTCAACCCCGATTCGGAGATATTACAGTTTTTAATGTCCCGTTGGTAGGCTATACGTGCTCGTAGTTCGTCTATTTTATTATCGATTGATTGTACGTTGACTAATAGGACCGATGGTAAAGGTAGGTTACCCTCTTGGTGATGGAACCTTACAAGGCACCCGGAGCGTCGTCCACGATGCCTCCGTCTTTTCCTCCTGTGAATGACGGGGATGAGGGCCTTGTAGGGTGTCTGGAGTAAATCCTTCCCATCCAACTCATTGAAGAAGAAAAATTCCTCCAGTACAGGGTGAGTAATCACTGCCCTGATATCAAGAAGCTATTTTCGGGCATAAGACAAGGTAGCAGAAACATGATGTACAAAATAAGTTACAAATAACGCGAAAAAACATACACAATAACACAATTGGTTACGGGATCGTAAAATGGCGCCCATCTCCTTCGGCTCCATTATTGGGTATTGGGTGTAGGCCAGTGACCCATAATCTCAATTTAATCCATTTTGAATTCAGGCTGTAAACCAACAAAGTGTGGAAAAAGTCAAGAGGTGTGTGTACTTTCTGAAGGTACTGTCTATAGTAGCAAAGTTATTGTTACTCATTGTGTATTTATTCCTTGTTTTAATGTTAGTCTACACATGTTGTTTATGAAGCATGTGACAAATACAATTTGGTTTGATTCGAAATGTGTTGTTTTACGGCGCCCCTGGAGCAAATTAGGGTAGTATATGGGGCTTTGGTGACACCGATCACTGCACCTATACATAGCCCATCTGTAAACAGCCCATCCAACTACCTCATCCCCATACTGTACTTATTTATTTATCTTTCTCCTTTGCACCCCATTATCTCTACTTGCACATTACTCTTCTGCACATCTACCATTCCAATGTTTAATTGCTATATTGTAATTACTTTGCCACCATGGCCTATGTATTGCCTTAACTCCCTTATCTTACCTCATTTTCACTTGCTGTATATAGACTTTTTCTTTTCTTTTTTTGTACTGAATTATTGACTGTATGTTTTGTTTATATGTCTAGGTATATGTAGGTCTATGGTGGCCTGAATTGGTTCCCAATCAGAGACAGCTGTTTATCGTTGTCTCTGATTTGGGATCCTATTTAGGTTGCCATTTTGGTTTTGTGGGTTATTGTCTATGTGTAGTTGCATGTCAGCACTCGTGTTATAGCTTCACGTTAGTTTGTTTAGTGTTCTTCGTTTAAATAAAGAAGAATGTATTCATATCACGCTGCGCCTTGGCCTCCTCGTTATGACGAATGTGACAGCTATGCTTTATCTTGGCCAGGTCGCAGTTGCAAATGAGAACTTGTTCTCAACTAGCCTACCTGGTTAAATAAAGGTGAAATAAAATGAATTAATTAAAATACAGCAAAGCAATGCGACACAAACAACATCACAGAGTTACATATGGAATAAACAAAACACACAGTAAATAACACAATAGAAAAAAAGTATATGTGTGTGCAAATGAGGTACGATTAGGGAGGTAAGGGCAATAAATAGGCCAAAGTGGCGAAATAATGACAATTTAGCAATTAAACACTGGAGTGATAGATGTGCAGAAGATGAATGTGAAAGTAGAGAAAATAAAATAATAAATAAATAACCATATGGGGATGAGGTAGTTGGATGGGCTATTTACACATAGGCTGTGTACAGGTGCAGTGATCTGTGAGCTGCTCTGACAGCTGGTGCATAAAGTTAGTGAGGGAGATATGAGTCTCCAGCTTAGGGGATTTTTGCAGTTCGTTCCAGTCATTGGCAGCAGAGAACGGGAAGGAAAGGTGGCCAAAGGAAGAATTGACTCTGGGGGTGACCAGTGAAATATACCTGCTTGAGCATGTGCTACGGGTGGGTGTGTGCTACGGGTCATGTACAGTATACAATAGTCATGCACAGTATATACTAGTCATATAGTAGTCATGTACAGTATATAATAGTCATATAGTATATACTCGTCATATAGCAGTCATGTAAATGATCTGGTTTATAAAGAATTATATACTGGTTTATACATCTGGTTTATTAATTATCTATCAAATCGTACACAATGTGTAATGGCGATGGTTGTAAATCTCAGTCCATAGAGGTGTGCTTAGGTGTTCCGCAGGTTCTATTTTGGGCCCACTTTTGTTCATTTTGTATATCAACAACATTGCGGATCTTATTGAAACAGCGGATGTTCATTTTTATGCAGACGATACTGTTCTTTATTCAAGTGGTAGTAGTTTATCTTCAGCTTTTGAAAATGCCCAAAGAGCATTTAACGTCATACAACAGAATTTGTATGATTTAAAGCTGGATCTAAATTTGGGTAAAACAAAATGCATGGTATTTTCAAATGCCAGGCATGTTACTAATCATGCCATTGCTACATTGGCTGGACATACTATAGAGCAAGATAAAGTGTACTAATATTTGGGTGTGTGTGTTGATGATACGCTGAGCTTCACTGTGCATGTAGAGAACTTGATAAGGAAGCTCAAGCTGAGAATAGGTTTTTATTACCGGTATAAGGCTTGTTTTTCTTTGGAGGCAAGGAAGGAGCTGGTACAATGCACATTACTGGCAGTTTTAGATTTTAGTGATGTTCTATATACGCAGGTCTCAACCACTACCCTGAGAGCACTTGATTCAGCGTACCATGCAGCCCTCAGGTTCATTACAAATCAAAAACGTCTAACACATCATTGTGATCTCTAGCGCTGTTGTTGGCTGGATGTCATTGACCTTGCGTAGGCTTAATCACTGGTATACACTGATTTATAAGGCTATATTGGATAAAATGCCATTTTCTCTCTGTTCTTTTTTAGTCAGGTCAGTAAAGAAACATAAATTTGCTTCTAACAGTACCAAAAATTAGAACAGGTCTAACTAGAAATAGGTCTAGTTACATAGCTCCGTGGGCCTGGAATTCTCTCATGAACATTTTAAGTTTGATGATCTAGTTTGGTTGGTGGAGTTTAAACACTTGATCAATGTATACTGTATATCATAGAAGAGTGTAATTGTCTTTAGGACAGCTGTTTTTAGTCAAGACTTTGGTGTTTTTAACGTAATATGTAATAGCTGTAATGTATGTGTGTTTATAGTGTTGTTTAATTTGGGTTAGTGTATGTAAGTTGTTTTGTCTGAAACGTTGTTCCCTTTACTGCTATTGGACCAGGTTTCTCTTGGAAAAGAGAAAATGAGAAAAACCTGTAAAAATAAAGGTTAAATAAATAAATAAATGTACAGTATATAACAGTCATACACAGTATATAATAGTCATATAGTAGTCATGTACAGTTCATAATTCTCATATAGTAGTCATGTACAGTATATAATAGTCATATAGTATATACTAGTCTATAATTGGTATATACTTGGTTTAAGCTAGCAGAGCAGCCCAAGCATCTCTTAGATGTTGGTTTGAGCTAGCAGAGCAGCCCAGGCATCTCTTTCCTAAGATGTTGGTTTGAGCTAGCAGAGCAGCCCAGGCATCTCTTTCCTAAGATGTTGATTTGAGCTAGCAGAGCAGCCCAGGCATCTCTTTCCTAAGATGTTGATTTGAGCTAGCAGAGCAGCCCATGCATCTCTTTCCTAAGATGTTGATTTGAGCTAGCAGAGCAGCCCATGCATCTCTTTCCTAAGATGTTGGTTTGAGCTAGCAGAGCAGCCCTGGCAGCACAGCTCCTAAATACAGTCCAGTATTCAGTGCTGGCATAACTGATCCTTTCATTAGGAGCGGACTGCACCAAGCCTATAAAAGAGCTAATTGTGTGGTGATTTAACAGAGAGACACACATACAGTCACACTAGCTAACACACTAACTGATTGATTTGATTTGACTAGCTAACACACTAACTACATTTACAAACACACATGGGTACGTGTGTCCATCATGCACAGCACACACAGGTATGGAAACAGAGGCCTACAGACAAGCAGTCTTTTTCTGTCTCTGTCCATACAGTTGTCATGACGTTGGCCTGTGGGTGAGGTTTATGATCCCCTCCATAAATACCTTTCTCCCTTTCCTCTCTCTTGACTCTACAGAAGGACTCTTGAATAGCCTTTGTTAAACATATAGAGTCTGAGAACATCAAAAGGTGGGGGGAAAGGAACCATATTTCGGTAATAGAACCAGTTGAAAATATGCGTTGGTACTTAATGAATATGATGCCAGATCAGTTGGCGTCTGAGACATTCTTACTAATGATAGGATGACAAACTGTATCTTGGAAAGTCTACACATACTGTAATCGTTATCAGATTCACATGGAATTGTTGTGCAATTTAAATGTTTAAATATGAAAATATTTATGAAAATATGAAATGTAATTCTAGCTTCCAAATGAGAGAATTGGGTTTTCATAAGGTTAAAGCTCTGCTCACTCAGTGGCCCGCCCATGTGAAGAGACATTGGTTATAAACTATGAAACACACCCTTCTCTCCCCTCCTATATAAAGTCCTTGACGAAAATGTAACTTTCTGTTCCGAGGACGTTAGGGTGACAGTCCTACGTTAAAAGGGCTCAGATAGTAAGCTGTTCCAAGGACGTGTGGATTTGAGATCCCCACGTTGAAAGGACAAAGACCACCTACAGAACTAAGCCAACCTTAGAGAATCTAACGAAATTAGCATCGAATTCCAATGTGAAGGTGACGACCTACATACCGGAAGGATGAATTTCGACTATACCAGCCAGAATATAGCATGAGCATATAGCATGGCAACTTGGTATGAACTTTGAACTCTTATTCTCTCCGCCCACTAAACGTTGGCTAGGAGAGGGCGGACAGAGTATCCATTCTGCCACGCTCCAGTTCACCACTAGAAAGTCTTCAGAGGACCAGAGATCCATAAAGGGCAAACCGGTCTTCTATCGACGACCAATCTACCGAAGCACAGCTCAGAGTAAATTTTTATTGCATTCTCCTTTTTCAAATGGGCGGTAATTTAGAATGCATAAGATACTGTATTTACGATAGCATAGCTTCTCCCTTTGTTACTCAGTTTTTCCTCTCTTTCACTCAAACCCAACCCCCTTTCTTTTGTGTAACCAGCCGTCATGTCGACTCTGTCCACCAGGGACATTTTCTTTATGACATCATTTGTAATCAATGTATGATCCATTCTGTGTATATGTAATTCTGTGTGATTAGATAGGTATTTAGTAAATAAATAATGAAACAACATTTTGTATTACTGATTCAACTTGTTAGCCAGGGTTCGTGAAGATAACCAAGAATTTACAACTTTCAAATGAGACTAAGGTGAGGATTAAATATTGACTGCTATTGATGTAAAAGATTACTAGGTCCTTAAGAGTTTATTCGGAAGATAACAGCTCTATAAACATTATTTTGCGGTGCCCCGACTTTCTAGTTAATTATCTACCTGATTAGCTTAATCAAGTAATATTAATTGCAGAGAAATTATTTTATAGAATAGCATGTCATATCACTTAATCCGGTTTAGTCAAAGACACGACACAGTCTTAATCTGATTAAGGAAATGTGCTTGTGAATGAGAAAGGGAAAGAAAAAAAAGGTAGGAGAGAGGAGAGTTTGTGTAGGTGAGTAAATGCCCTATTTTCTTGCTTTTCTTGTTTTGTGTTTATACTTCCACCGATCCTAATATTCCACAGTACGAGGACAGGACAGATAGACATGTCCACACATGGCTTCAAACCATACTGTTTCCAGAATAGCCCCCATAGTGTCACACTGTCACCACTGACAACAATGGCCGTGTTCGAGAGGATCAAAACCACAATGTATCATGGGTAAATTGTGACTGGCTGACTGATCTACAAATAATAATGAGTTGTTATTTATGATGGAAGGTGATTTGTAGATCAGTCAGTCGGCAGTCGCCTGCAGTTGTTTTAATGCTCTTGAACACGCCCATTGTTATTCAGCAGTTAAAGGGGCTGGGAAATGCTCTGCTTGGCAATGTCACCAGGTAGAAACCCACACTTTTAGCTCATAGTAAAATTAACATTTCAAAATTGTATGGCGTGTTTTCTAACCTGAGTTAGATATTGAAAATATTTTCTGTCCCTATATCCTCATACAATAGACTTCAGGTTTAAGCCCTCCTCAAGCCCTCGAGGGTTCGGAAAATGTTTACCCTCTGTGCAAATAAGACCTCAAAGATTTATACCACAGCAGGATGGAGAGATTTACCACAAAGTGAAGCTCTTCAGGCTCTCATATACCAAGGCATACATGTCTAGATGAAAGAGATTGAGGAAATGTATAATGATCGTGATGATGATATCATACACTCAAAAACCTTAACTGTACATTAACACCAACTGAGTTATAACTCTCTCTCTCTCTCTTTCCCTTCTTCTCTCTCTCTCTCTCTCTCTCTCTCTCTCTCTCTCTCTCTCTCTCTCTGGCGACTCATGGAAGTACACATCTAGAAAGAACTGCCAGTGAACATAGTTGTGAATTCACCTTCTAGAGAATGTGGTTTCCCCTCTCTGCAGTCTACTCAATTTCCGACCATGACAAAAAATGTGTCATCATCCCTAAACATGAGACCAGTGGAACATAGGGCAAGTCAAAGAGAGACAGACATTCTCTCAGGGGTCTGTAATGGAACCTCAGCATCAGACAGGAAGGAATGAACAAGGTGAACAGAGAAAGTAGTGGGACCACGTGTGATGTGACTCACTGATGAATAGCGTCTGCTACCAATGACTGGATCAGAAATAGAAGTAGCCAGGTTCTGGACCCTGTTGAGCCTTCCTGGGCCTCATCCAGGGGAGAAGGCGGCGTGGCCAATGGGCCTCACCCTTGACCACAGACATACGGATGAAGAACCCAGACATTGGTATAAGCAATGTACAATGAGACAAATAATGAGCAAAGTTATCATTCTGGCTGATCTTCTCTGGTTAGTCAGACATTATTAACAATCACACAGACTATTCCATTCTAGTGGATGGTGAGACTGTATTCACCACTGGAGGGTAAGGTGTGTCCAGTTGTGTGTGTTTCCCTGGGTCCTCTGGGTGATAGCGGGATGCTGCGGAGGGGTCTGCTGGCCTGGGTGTCCCGTGTGGGCGTTCTGCTGGTCCTAGTGTGCTGCTCTCTGTCCCTCCTCTACGTTATGACCTGCAGCCCCCACTCCGAGGACAACCTGGTGAGCCATGCCCTGCCACGCCCCGGGATGGGGGTTGGGGTAGGAGGGGCAGCAGGGGGCACGGGGGCGGCTCAGAGCGGACCCACTGGGCGGAATGGATACCAAGCCATGCTTGCAGAGCGCGAGGAGCAACACAAGTTCCACATCACTAGTTTAAAGAAACAAATCGCCCAGCTGAAGGAGGCGCTACAGGAGCGCAGCGAGCAGCTGAAAGGAGTTCAAGACTCCATGGAGAGGGGGACAGGGGGAGGCCGGGGTGGCCAGTCCCCAGGAGGAGGTATCCTTGGGGAGGGAGGACAAGGGCCAGGGGCCGACAGGAGCCACGCTGACCTTCAGGAGTTCCTCCACAGTCAGCTGGGCCGGGCGGAGGTCCACCAGGGGACTAGACTACCCAGTGAGTACGCCATGGTGCCCTTCGAGAGCTTCACCCTGCAGAGGGTGTACCAGCTGGAGATGGGCCTGACAAGGCACCCTGAGGAGAAGCCTGTGAGGAAGGACCGGAGGGATGAGCTGAGTGAAGCGCTAGAGACAGCCCTGCAGAGTCTCAACACACCCCGCAATGGAGCAGGCAAGGGCTACACCACCAAGGTCTACTCAGCATCAGACTTCATAGAAGGTGAGTCATTAAGCTCAATACCAGAGCCAAACATACAGTATGTATACAGCTATATATAAATGTATGGCATATCTACAATATATACAGTGCATATATACAGTGCATTCGGAAAGTATTCAGACCCCTTAACATTATAGCCTTATTCTAATACTTATTCAATAACCTGTAATGACAAAAACAGGTTTTTAGACATTTTTGCAAATTTATTACAAATAAAAACTGAAATATCACATTTACGTAAGAATTCAGACCCTTTACTCAGAGATGTTAGATCGGGTTCAAGTCCAGGCTTTGGACGGGAAACTCAATGACACTGAAAAACATCTACACAGCATGATGCTGCCACCACCACGCTTCACCGTAGTGATGGTGCCAGATTTCCTCCAGACATGACTCTTGGCATTCAGGCCAAAGAGTTCAATCTTGGTTTCATAAGACCAGAGAATATTATTTCTCATGATCCGAGAGTCTTTAGGTGTCTTTTGACAAACTTCAAGCAGCTGTCATGTGCCTTTTTACTGAGGAGTGGCTTCCGTCTGGCCACTGTACCATAAAGGCCTGATTGGTGTGCTGCAGAGATGGTTGTCCTTCTGGAGCTCTTTCAGAGTGACCATTGGGTTCTTGGTCACCTCCCTGACCACGGCACTTCTCCTCTGATTACTCAGTTTGGTCGGGCCAATATGAGGCCAATGTGTTCTTGGGGACCTTCACTGCTGCAGAAATGTTTTGGTACACTTCCCCAGATCTGTGCCTTGACAAAATACTGTCTCGGAGCTCTACGTTCAATTCCTTGAGCTCATTGCTTGGTTTTTACTCTGACTTGCACTGTCAACTGTGGGACCTTATATAGACAGGTGTGTGCCTTTCCAAATCATGTCCAATTAATTGAATTTACCACAGGTGGACTCCAAACAAGTTGTAGAAACAGCTCAAGGATGATCAATGGATACATGATGCACCCGAGCTCAATTCCGAGTGTCATAGCAAAGGGTCTGAAAACATATGTAAATAAGGTATTTCTGCTTTTTATCTGTATACAATTTTGAAAAAATTCTATAAACCTGTATTCACTTTGTCATTATGGGGTATTGTGTGTAGATTGATGAGGGGAAATGTTTGTTTAATCTGTTTTAGAATAAGGCTGTAAGATAACAACATGTGGAAAAAGGGAAGGGCTCTGAATACTTTCCGAATGCACTGCGTACATTTGAAGTCGGAAGTTTACTTACACTGAGGTTGGAGTCATTAAAACTCGTTTTTCAACCACTCCACACCTTTCTTGTTAACAAACTATAGTTCTGAAAGGTTGGTGAGGACATCTACTTTGTGCATGACACAAGTAATTTTTCCAACAATTGTTTACAGACAGATTATTTCACTTATAATTCACTGTATCACAATTCCAGTGGGTCAGAAGTTTACATACACTAAGTTGACTGTGCCTTTAAACAGCTTGGAAAATTCCAGAAAATTATGTTATCATTTTAGTCAATTGGAGGTGTACCTGTGGATGTATTTCAAGGCCTACCTTCAAACTCAGTGCCTCTTTGATTGACATCATGGTTAAATCAAAATAAATCAGCCAAGACCTCAGAAAACAATTTGTAGACCTCCACAAGTCTGGTTCATCCTTGGGAGCAATTTCCAAACACCTGAAGGTACCACGTTCATCTGTATGCAAGTATAAACACCATGGGACCACCCAGCCGTCATACCCCTCAGGAAGGAGACGCGTTCTGTCTCTTAGAGATGAAAGTACTTTGGTGCGAAACGTGGAAATCAATCCCAGAACAACAGCAAAGGACCTTGTGAAGATGATGGAGGAAACAGATACAAAATCATCTATATCCACAGTAAAACGAGTCCTATATTGACATTACTTGAAAGGCCGCTCAGCAAGGAAGAAGCCACTGCTCCAAAACCACCATAAAAAAGCCAGACTACGGTTTGCAACTGCACATGGGGACAAAGATCATACTTTTTGGAGAAATGTCCTCTGGGCTGATGAAACAAAAATAGAACTGTTTGGCCATAATGCCCATCGTTATGTTTGGAGGAAAAAGGGGGAGGCTTGCAAGCTGAAGAACACCATCCCAACTGTAAAGCAGGGGGGTGGCAGCATCATGTTGTTGGGGTGCTTTGCTGCAGGAGGGACTGGTGCACTTCACAAAATAGATGGCTTCATGAGGAAAGAAACATTTTGTGGATGTATTGAAGCAACATCTCAAGACATCAGTCAGGAAGTTAAAGCTTGGTCGCAAATGGGTCTTCCAAATGGACAATGACCCCAAGCATACTTCCAAAGTTGTGGCAAAATGGCTAATTGGCAACAAAGTCAAGGTATTGAAGTGGCCATCACAAAGCCCTGACCTCAATCCTATAGAACATTTGTGGGCAGAACTGAAATAGCGTGTGGGAGCAATGGAGGCCTACCAACCTGATTCAGTTACACCCGCTCTGTCAGAAGGAATGGGCCAAAATTCACCCAACTTATTGTGGGAAGCTTGCTACCCGAAAGGTTTGACCCAAGTTAAACGATTTAAAGGCAATGCTACCAAATACTAATTGAGTGTACATAAACTTCTGACCTACTAGGAATGTGATGAAAGAAATAAAATCTGAAATAAATAATTCTTTCTACTATTATTCTGACATTTCACATTCTTAAAATAAAGTGGTGATCCTAACTGACCTAAGTCAGGGAACTTTTACTAGGGTTAATGTCAGGAATTGTAAAAAACTGAGTTTAAATGGATTTGGCTAAGGTGTATGTAAACTTCCAACTTCAACTGTACATGGCTTTGCTCCACACTACTTACAATGCATGTCATATCTTCATGGTTGAGTACCTGTGGAACTATTGGATATTGACATGGTTTTAATAAAAATTGAATCAAGTTGAACTTTAGAAAACAAACAGCACAACAAAGCCTCATTTCCAACACGTTTCAAACAGGGAAACTGTTATTTCCAGGATTTTGTCGTTTGATTAACATAATGACGAAAGCTGAGAATCAGAGCAAAACAATAGAGGATCCTGCTGCTGGGTGCTGAAGAGCCAAAGCCAGGATATCCGGCTAGTCTAGCATGATCTGCAGTAGGAACGGAGCACAGCTGCTTTCCATTCAGTGTGTAGCATCTCTACAAGCTCAGAGAGGGGGGCTGTTTCCTTCCACAAGCTCAGAGAGAGGAGCTGTTTCCTTTTAAAGGGCAACATCTTTACTGAGGCCACTTCTGACTAATACCTACGTGTACCTGGGAGAGGGAAAGAGTTTGTTTGTGTGTGTGTGTCTGCAAGGCCTTACACTCGACATGGGCATCCTGAAAATATAGTGAAAACATAATTTCAGCCAGGAGTGTTTACGTACCTCTTCCTTGAAAGACCTGTTTAGGTATCTGCTATTAAACACTCCGATAGGAAATATGCTTCCACCCTGTAGTTAACCAATTTGTTAATTATACAAAAACTAGTCTGTCATTGGCCGTGTGTGCAGCAAGTAGCAAACAACAACCATTGTTCAACAACAAAGATGAAAGCAGGCGTGTAGGCTAGTTGATGAAACGTGTAGGCTAGTTAATGAACCGCGTAGGCTAGTTAATGAACCGGTTAGGCTAGTTAATGAACTGTGTAGGCTAGTTAATGAAACGTGTAGGCTAGTTAATGAACTGGTTAGGCTAGTTAATGAACCGTGTAGGCTAGTTAATGAACCGCGTAGGCTAGTTAATGAACTGTGTAGGCTAGTTAGTGAACCGTGTAGGCTAGTTCATGAAACGTGTAGGCTAGTTAATGAACTGGTTAGGCTAGTTCATGAAACGTGTAGGCTAGTTAATGAACTGGTTAGGCTAGTTAATGAACCGTCTAGGCTAGTTAATGAAACGTGTAGGCTAGTTAATGAACTGTGTAGGCTGGTTAAAGAATCGTGTAGGCTAGTTAATGAACTGTGTAGGCTAGTTAATGAACCATGTATGCTAGTTAATGAACCGGTTAGGCTAGTTAATGAGCTGTGTAGGCTAGTTAATGAACCGTGTAGGCTAGTTAATGAGCCGTGTAGGCTAGTTAATGAACCGTGTAGGCTAGTTAATGAACCGGTTAGGCTAGTTAATGAACCGTGTAGGCTAGTTAATGAACCGTGTAGGCTAGTTAATGAACCGTGTTATATCTACCGACATTTGTTGTTTCTCTAAAATCTGCATCGTGACACACCGCGCTGCATGATTTACCACTGCCCCGTTGACCGGACCCCTATCCCTAAGACATTTTAATTAACCATGTAGGCTAGTTAATGAACTGGCAACTGTCTTTAGCTTAGCAGCTCTCCTTCGCCTGTCCTTTTAACTTAATTGTACTAGTGGACAAGTATCTTTTCATTTACTCAGACAACTTGAAGCTTGTTGAGATGCTGATGATTATAAAGGGAGCATTATGAGCACTGCCAATCCTCAGTTAGCGAGCCATGACTGAACACAAATAGTGAATGCTGCCCGTTGGCTGTGCTGAATGGAGTTTTTCAAGAGCTGCTATGGGTGGATTTGCTCAGCTGTCGTGCAGAAAGAATGAGACAGAGGTAACGAGACAACAGGAATGAGAGAGAGAGAGAGAGAGAGAGAGAGAGAGAGAGGATGAGAGTGAAAGAGAGAACAACACAGTGAATGAGAGTGAGAAAAAACGAGACATTTGGGTGGAAAAAGAGTGGTATGCTGTGTGAGTGATAAACATGTCAATGTCAACAATCCAAAGTTAAATCTAGAATTGGCTTCCTATTTCGCAACAAAGCATCCTTCACTCATGCTGCCAAACATACCCTTGTAAAACTGACCATCCTACCAATCCTCGACTTTGGCGATGTAATTTACAAAATAGCCTCCAATACCCTACTCAACAAATTGGATGCAGTCTATCACAGTGCAATCCGTTTTGTCACCAAAGCCCCATATACTACCCACCATTGCGACCTGTACGCTCTCGTTGGCTGGCCCTCGCTTCATACTCGTCGCCAAACCCACTGGCTCCATGTCATCTACAAGACCCTGCTAGGTAAAGTCCCCCCTTATCTCAGCTCGCTGGTCACCATAGCATCTCCCACCTGTAGCACACGCTCCAGCAGGTATATCTCTCTAGTCACCCCCAAAACCAATTATTTCTTTGGCCGTCTCTCTTTCCAGTTCTCTGCTGCCAATGACTGGAACGAACTACAAAAATCTCTGAAACTGGAAACACTTATCTCCCTCACTAGCTTTAAGCACCAACTGTCAGAGCAGCTCACAGATTACTGCACCTGTACATAGCCCACCTATAATTTAGCCCTATCAACTACCTCTTTCCCAACTGTATTTAATTTATTTATTTATTTTGCTCCTTTGCACCCCATTATTTTTATTTCTACTTTGCACATTCTTCCATTGCAAAACTACCATTCCAGTGTTTTACTTGCTATATTGTATTTACCTTGCCACCAAGGCCTTTTTTTGCCTTTACCTCCCTTCTCACCTCATTTGCTCACATTGTATATAGACTTGTTTATACTTTATTATTGACTGTATGTTTGTTTTACTCCATGTGTAACTCTGTGTTGTTGTATCTGTCGAACTGCTTTGCTTTATCTTGGCCAGGTCGCAATTGTAAATGAGAACTTGTTCTCAACTTGCCTACCTGGTTAAATAAAGGTAAAATAAAAAAAAATAAAAATAAAAAATGTTCATGTGGTACAGTACATAGAGCTAGGCTGCGGAGCCACATCCTGCCCTGTCCCCAGAGTGAAGAGACATGGAGCTAGGCTGCGGAGCCACATCCTGCCCTGTCCCCAAAGTGAGGAGACATGGAGCTAGGCTGCGGAGCCACATCCTACCCTGACCCCAGAGTGAAGAGACATGGAGCTAGGCTGCGGAGCCACATCCTGCCCTGTCCCCAGAGTGAAGAGACATGGAGCTAGGCTCTGGAACCACATCCTGCCCTGTCCCCAGAGTGAAGAGATATGGAGCTAGGCTCTGGAACCACATCCTGCCCTGTCCCCAGAGTGAAGAGACATGGAGCTAGGCTGCGGAGCCACATCCTACCCTGACCCCAGAGTGAAGAGACATGGAGCTAGGCTGCGGAGCCACATCCTGCCCTGTCCCCAGAGTGAAGAGACATGGAGCTAGGCTGCGGAGCCACATCCTGCCCTGTCCCCAGAGTGAAGAGACATGGAGCTAGGCTACGGAGCCACATCCTGCCCTGTCCCCAGAGTGAAGAGATATGGAGCTAGGCTCTGGAACCACATCCTGCCCTGTCCCCAGAGTGAAGAGACATGGAGCTAGGCTGCGGAGCCACATCCTGCCCTGTCCCCAGAGTGAAGAGACATGGAGCTAGGCTACGGAGCCACATCCTGCCCTGTCCCCAAAGTGAAGAGACATGGAGCTAGGCTGCGGAGCCACATCCTGCCCTGTCCCCAGAGTGAAGAGACATGGAGCTAGGCTGCGGAGCCACATCCTGCCCTGTCCCCAGAGTGAAGAGACATGGAGCTAGGCTCTGGAACCACATCCTGCCCTGTCCCCAGAGTGAAGAGACATGGAGCTAGGCTACGGAGCCACATCCTGCCCTGTCCCCAAAGTGAAGAGACATGGAGCTAGGCTGCGGAGCCACATCCTGCCCTGTCCCCAGAGTGAAGAGACATGGAGCTAGGCTACGGAGCCACATCCTGCCCTGTCCCCAGAGTGAAGAGACATGGAGCTAGGCTCTGGAACCACATCCTGCCCTGTCCCCAAAGTGAGGAGACATGGAGCTAGGCTGCGGAGCCACATCCTACCCTGTCCCCAGAGTGAAGAGACATGGAGCTAGGCTGCGGAGCCACATCCTGCCCTGTCCCCAGAGTGAAGAGACATGGAGCTAGGCTGCGGAGCCACATCCTGCCCTGTCCCCAGAGTGAAGAGACATGGAGCTAGGCTGTTATTTAAAATATCCTGAGTTTTTTTCTTAAATGAAAAGTAGAATGTTTGAAATGGGAACAAAGTACATCATTCTTTCGTGGATCATTTTCTTTTCATGATGTTGAATCTCACACTGTAGTTCTCTAGTCCAGTAATGTCCATTGAGACTCGTCTTTGGAACGTTTGATTTTAACTTCAGAAAACAAGAGGTTTTGACTCACAGTTTACAGCTGTGAAATGGAGACAACATGGACAACGGAGTCTACTGTATTGTTGTTTAGTTATATGTCTGGGTACGTCTAACTTCTATGAGAAGGTATAATCCAGTGTCAGTATGATCTCTATGCGTGACTGGTCTAATTCAGCTGTCATAATGGCAGAGGGCCCCGGGAACTAGCCAGGAGCAAAGAGGAGAAGCAAGGGATGCTGTCCCCTACTGAGACCTGCAATTCCCTTTCTGTCCTTCTGAAATTACCTGGCTGTCCTCTCTCCTTTGGCCTGAAATGCCCTGTCTGTCGTTTTCTCCCACGGCCACAGAGCCAATGCTATCCTTCTCTGTCAGAAAATACTTACAAATCCAGGCAGCATAGTAGAGAACTGATTCTCCATTTGACAGATTGTTGACAGTGAAAATGCAGTAACGACGGACAGTCTGGCTGAGTTTGAGTGTGTTTGTGTACAAAGCAAGAAGATGATCCCCAATGGACTACTGGACATATATCACCATTATAACATTATAATTACAAACAAATAAACACATAGGCAAATAAACTGAACTGCACTTCAAATGTGTGTACATGTATGTGTATATACACTGAGTGTACAAAACATTAAGAACATGCCTTTCCATGACATCAAATCAAATCAAAATAAAATGTATTTATATAGCCCTTCGTACATCAGCTGATATCTCAAAGTGCTGTATAGAAACCCAGCCTAAAACCCCAAACAGCAAGCAATGCAGGTGTAGAAGCATGACATAGACTGACCAGGTGAATCCAGGTGAAAGCTATGATCCCTTATTGATGTCACTTGCTAAATCCACTTCAATCAGTGTAGATGAAGGGGAGGAGACAGGTTAAAGAAGGATTTTTAAGCCTTGAGACAATCGAGACATATATTGTGTATGTGTGCAAATTCAGAGGGTGAATGGGCAAGACAAAAGATTTAAGTTTCTTTGAACGTGGTATGGTAGTAGGTGCCAGGCGCAACACTGCTGGGTTTCCTGTGTGTATCAAGAATGGTCCACCACCCAAAGGATATCCAGCCAACTTGACACAACTGTGGGAAGCATTAGAGTCAACATGGGCCAGCATCCCTGTGGAACGCTTTTGACACCTTGTAGAGTACATGACCTGACGAATTGAGGCGGCTCTGAGTGCAAAAGGGGGGGTTGCAATTCAACATTTGGAAGGTTTCCTTTTCATGTGTATGTGTGTGACACATGCCTGCACGCATTCGTGGCCTATGGGTAAACACACTCGTCTCCCTTCCACAGGTATCACTCGGACGGAGAAGGACAAAGGCACTGTGTATGAGCTCACCTTCAAAGGTGACCAGAGCCGTGAGTTCAGGAAGCTGGTTCTGTTCCGTCCCTTTGGGCCGCTGATGAAGGTGAAGAACGAGAGGGTGGACACAGCTAACGTCCGCATCAATATCATAGTGCCCCTCTCCCAACGAGCCGACAAGTTCAGACACTTTATGCACAACTTCAGGTACAGTGAGAGCCACTCAGTTATTCATGCATGTTATTGGCTCATTCTCCCCTTCCTTGTAACTTTTCCACTGGGTTGTTGTTGTGTTCTCAGGTGACCTTACTAAAGAATAAGGGTCAAACAAGGGTTAATTAAAAAAAATCATGTTCCATGTCCACTTGTGACTGTGATGATTGCATGCCATAACCAACAGAATGAGAAACAGAAAATACTGTAGTTAACCATGTTTGACATGCCCTGTTTGTCACAGCAGCAAGGATTCAAACCAAAGGAAGTAATTGCTGCGTTTGTACTCTGATAGTGACAGTATGTGTCTCTCTCTCTCTGCTAGAGACGTCGATGGACTCTTTAATTCTTGTGATTTGTTACACTCCTGCACAGCTGCTTATCAAGGCTTTGAGTTTTTTTTTAAGGCAAATCCTGCTTAGTAGCAGTCTTAAAACCAGCACATAAAACTGATATACTGCAGTGGTGCTGTTCCTGCTGTGCAAAGTCTTCTTGAGTCGCTGAGCAAACGCTTTGGTCTCATCCATATTAATGTAGATGGAGGAGGAGGTGTGTGGAGGTGCGGCGGGGTGTTTGTGTGTGCAGTTTTTTCACAAAGAGAGGAGAGGAATGTTAGGAGGACGAACTTTCTTTCAGAAGCCGTGTGACACATTTACTGAGCACAGCGTGTACAGGAATGACACGTACACAGATAAGTGTACGTTTACTGTATGCACACACACACACACACACACACACACACACACACACACACACACACACACACACACACACACACACACACACACACACACACACACACATATATTATGTATGACAGGCAAGTAATCAAAACTTCCCAGCCATATATTCCTAACAACTATCCATTTCAATATCCAGGCCAGGAGGCAACAGACACTAAACACAACACTTTATTCCAACAAACCCTGCATCTATTAACTTTCTACTGTTTAAATGGCAAAGGAAGGCCAATCATCTAAGACGACAACGGTAGGTTTACATTATTCATATCTGTCCAATATTGTCTGCTGCAAACGTAATCAGATTAGACCTGGAGGAAGAGATAATGGAGACTAGGGATCTATCTATCTATCTATGTAGTTTAACTAGTAATTTCATTACATTTTGTTGTAGCTTGGTAGTAGTTGAACTACATTCAAATCTAGGTAGTGTTTGTATTAGTTAATTACATACTATAGCCATGTAGTGGGGTAGCAAACTACTGGAATTACACACAGCTTTTTTTTGCAAATATATCTCAAAACTTCATTTTTGTGTTTAATAGGCTAAATTACACCTTATGTTAACATCTGACTTCAGAGTGATCTGTTCTTGCAATTTGTAGTCTATGATATTTCAGATTTAGATATGGTAATTTTTCACAAAGTAATTTGGATGTAACTTTAGTTAAGTACACTATATGTTTCTTAAGGATAGCTTTAGTGTAGCTCCAGTTTGAAGTAATTGTTTGCCTGGTAAACTATATTTTCAGAGTAGTGTCTCCAACACTGTTCGAGAGATTGAATGAGGATTAATCTTCCTAATGTGTGTAGTGAGAGGAGGAGGAGAGGAAGAGGTGAGATTAGGAGAAGGAGAGGTGAGGAGAGGCAGAGAGGAGAAGGAGAGGTGAGGAGGAGGAGGATAGGAAGAGGTGAGGAGAAGGGAGGTGAGGAGGAGGATAGGAGGGCTGAGGTGAGGAAGAGTAGAGGAGAGGAGGAAGAGAGAAGCAGAGAGGAGGAGGAGGAGGAGAGGAAGAGAGGTGAGGAGAAGGAGAGGAGACGAGGAGTGGTGAGAAGGAGGAGAGGAGCGGTGAGGAGGAGGAGAGGAAGAGAGGTGAGAAGAAGGCGAGGAGAGGAGGAGAGGTGAGCAGGAGTAGAGGAAAGGAGGAGGAGGAAGAGGAGGAGAGGAGCTGCCCACCGGCTCCTCTGCATTAGCGTTGTACATTTGGCATGTCTCCATTAGAACCTCTGGTGCTCGAGTTCTGGAATGTCACACCAGGGCTGGAGATGGATCACTCCTCAGGGATTCTGTCTGTTACCAAGTCATCACAGTGTGTCTCTTTAGCAACATAACATATGTACATAGCAAATGTACATCATACATAACATAAAGTGACCCCTTTTGAACTGACCTCTGTTATTGATACCGAATATGTTTTCTATCAAATACTTTGAACATTTGGTTTCAGGCTACCTTCAGTGCCCAGTGGGCAGGGTTTGCACTTTGGGGATTATTCCATCGGTTTGGACAGGCAGGCTTCATCAAACGCAACTAAAGTCAAGAAAACCAATTAAATCAACCGTGTTACCCACTGGGTTATGTGTTGAGTCCTCTGCTTTGTGTGATTAATTATTTCTTCATCTGTGTTTGTTTGTTGTTGCAGAGAGGTGTGTGTGCGGCAGGACGGGCGTATCCACCTAACTGTGGTGTACTTTGGGAAGGACCAAATTAATGAAGTCAGGAGCACGCTGGAGAACACATCTAGGTGGGCTCTCTCTCTCTCTCTCTCTCTCTCTCTCTCTCTCTCTCTCTCTCTCTCTCTCTCTCTCTCTCTCTCTCTCTCTCTCTCTCTCTCTCTCTCTCTCTCTCTCTCTCTCTCTCTCTCTCTCTCTCTCTCTCTCTCTCTCTCTCTCTCTCTCTCTCTCTCTCTCTCTCTCTCTCTCTCTCTCTCTCTCTCTCTCTCTCTCTCTCTCTCTCTCTCTCTCTCTCTCTCTCTCTCTCTCTCTCTCTCTCTCTCTCTCTCTCTCTCTCTCTCTCTCTCTCTCTCTCTCTCTCTCTCTCTCTCTCTCTCTCGATTTTACAGGTCAAGGCTGATAGTGGCCGCGGTGAAATTAGTGTCACATTGACGTCTTGCCTGCATAGAAGATTACAGGTCCAGGGTCAGTTTGAGATGGTGTTGTGGGTGAGATTAGTTCACATGGTACTCTGGTACTTTGCTGATTGTCTGGCAGGTTTCCATGGAGACACTTTAGCCTAAGGTATACCTGGCCGAATGGTTTGCAGGGGTAGAAAGAGAAAGAAGGAGAGAGGGGAATCAAGAGAGAGAGAGAGAGAGAAAGAGACAGACAGACACAGACAGAGCGAGAGACCTCATGCTGGGCTTTGAGCTGGATTCAGATGTCATGCCACCGCTTTCTCTCTCTGGTTCTCTCTCATCTTTCACTCAAAGGCACCTCATTCTCAACAGCTCTGCTGTCTCTGGGAATGGCCTTGGCGGTTTGTCTGTGATGGTTTGAATAGCGAGAAAGAGAGAAATACAAGACAATATCCTTGTACATTCAGTGACCTCCTCTAATAACCTGTCTCACTGTGCATGGGGTTGAAGCTGCAGCATTGGGAAAGAACTGTGTTAGGCCTTGGAGAATTCGTTCACTTTGTTCCCAGCAAATACCTTAGACACAGCATATGCCCAGCAATACATGTTTTGACATCTGCTCTCTAAACAGTCCCTTGTTCTTGCTAGCTTTTTGTACCACAATTACATTGCCAGTGATTATCATAATAGTCCTGATTCGTCCCAGAGTTGAGCTCACTTTACATCAGACCAGGTTTGTCCAGCATTCCAGGCATGCTCAATCAACCGTTCAATGTATTTCTATTTCAATCCAGGTCTGCTACATTTCAGGATTGAGCTCACATGACACCAAACATATCTATGTGTCCTGGTCTGTCCTCATGTTACCTTATAAACAGCTCAGTCTGAGTCAATGCATTCAATCGCCATGGTTACTTAACGTTTTATCTGACTCAGTATCAGCCCATTTAATCAAGCACTGATCTGTTAGAGAGAGAAAGAGCACAACATCCAAACTCTAATCTTTTTCCTTTTTCTGTTGATTTGGTCTGAATGGTTATGGATTATTTACGGGGGAGAATTGGGGGGAGGGTTGGGTAGACTTTTGCCATTGTCGATGACCTGAATCCTGAACCTGCCTGCCCTCATTGTAGCTCCACATAGACTGCCTCTGCCTGCGTCAATATCTGTTTCCAACAGCAGACAGCATGTGGATCATCATTTTATGCTATATCCAAACGCATTTTACCCCTTTTGCACTGTACATGTATGTGTTCACATTCATAGGGCAAGCACTGTATCCAAGCTAGTAAACTATAGGGACGGGACAAGTTGAATCAAAGTTCAACTCCTTATGCCAGGGTTCCCCAACTGGCGGCCCGCGGGCCAAACATGGCCCGCCAGAAATATTATTTGGACTCCCAAAGCCCCCAAATGAATTATGAGAAGCAAAAACCCCGAAATGCAATGTCCCTAGAAGGAAGTTACCCTACCTAAATAATGCAAACGATATGTTTTAACTTCATCAATAAGGAGTGAGAATGCAGGAGACAATCAACTAATAAAGCAGGCAGCAGAACATTTTGTGGTGCTGCTGAAACGTAAAGCTGCAACCACAGTGCAATCAATAGGAGGTGAACAGCACCAGGTGCTGAAAATATAGATAACTTGTTATGCAAGTGTTGCACAGCAACATATGGAGGAAAACTACACCGGTCGAGTAATTAATTTCAACAATAATTTTCATTTTTATTTGACTTCACAAACAACAAACAGAAAATACTGTCAGCTTGAGACCTAAACATCTCTGTATAAGCACTCGCAATAATGTTAGTATTTACTAAATACAGTCATATAGGCCACTATGTTACTTACTCAATGGGAAAAGTTGCCTTTCCCCTCGGACACGATATTGTGGATGTAGGGTGAGATGAATCTGAGATGGACGTCTGAGATTTCATTATTTGCAAACAGCGACATTGTCATTGTAAATAAGACACACTGGCTTGGCATTGGGAAAATATGGTAAGATGAACACATTTCTCTCTGTACATTCTTCGCTGAAACTTGCATTTTCATTATCCACCTTTCTTTTGATACCTTTTGAGAGCGACATTTTTCTTGCTATAAAGCTAATTGATCTGAAGGAAAGTTGACGTTAGACAAAGTAGTGTAGACTGCAGTAGGCTACGTAGATCTGGTTTTCCCCACCAATCAACGCACAGAGAAATAGACAAAAATAAAAACTGAATACAGACATGGTGATATTATGATTTTCATCAGATCTAAATGATTATGTCATTGCACTGAATTTATTATGTACTAATCAGATGTGTTAAAAATTATGTTCAATTTATAACGTAGGCCAATTAATTGTGCTAATATTATATACTAATTATGTTCTGGATATTAGCTCAGAAAAAAATTGGCCGGAGGTCAAACCTAGTTGACGAACCCTGCCTTATGCTGTGATGGGCAGGGCAAGTTAAAGTAAAGTTCAACTCCTTATTTTGTATCTTAGAGAGCTGTACCAGACAACAACATACTTATCTCCAACACTCTTTAACCAGGCACACAGCTGTTTGAAGAGTGGGGAAATCGATAGACATGAATAATTAGTATCGATGAAGGAGAGGAGAGGAGAGGAGAGGAGAGGAGAGGAGAGGAGAGGAGAGGAGAGGAGAGGAGAGGAGACCATTTTGAGCCCAGGGTGATAGCTAAACGCCAGTGAACGGCAGAAGCCCTCAGAGCACAAACACCAGCCCACCAGCTACCAGCTCACAATGAATACCAATGCACCATCTCCACATATGGATCAGCTCCTCAGGCAGACAGACAGAGCACTGCCTACTGTCAAAAAACCTACACCACAGCGAAGTGTGGCATTTTGGCCGGAGTGTATTCTTTTGGGAAGCACTCTTTTCACGCCACTTCGATACCGAAGTAACTTTTTCGTAACAGGTTAGGAGAACTTACGCAGCAGGTTAGTAGAATTAACGCAGCAGGTTAGGAGACTGAGGTTAAGGTTTGGAAAAGAGTTAGGGTTAGTGAAAATGCTTGCTTAACCTGCTACGAAAATAACTTTGTAGCGAAGTGGCCTGAAAAGAGTGTGTCCCGTGTTCTTTCAGTATTTCCACATTAAAACACTAGAAGTCCTAACTCCAGAGTCCCCTAAAACACTAGATGTCCTAACTCCAGAGACCCCTAAAACACTAGAGGTCCTAACTGTCTAGAGTCCTCTAAAACACTAGAGGTACTAACTGTCTAGAGTCCTCTAAAACACTAGAGGTCCTAATTGTCTAGAGTCCTCTAAACCAGTAGAGGTCCTAATTGTCCAGAGTCCTCTAAAACACTAGAGGTCCTAACTGTCCAGAGTCCTCCAAAACACTAGACGTCCTAACTGTCCAGAGTCCTCCAAAACACTAGACGTCCTAACTGTCCAGAGTCCTACAAAACACTAGAGGTCCTAACTGTCCAGAGTCCTCCAAAACACTAGAGGTCCTAGCTGTCCAGAGTCCTACAAAACACTAGAGGTCCTAACTCCAGAGTCCCCTAAAACACTAGAGGTCCTAGCTGTCCAGAGTAATTTAAAACACTAGAGGCAGAAAGTGAGACTCATCAGGGTATAAACAGTCACTAATGCAGAAAGAGAGACTCATCAGAGTATAAACAGTCACTAATGCAGAAAGTGAGACTCATCAGGGTATAAACAGTCACTAATGCAGAAAGTGAGACTCATCAGGGTATAAACAGTCACTAATGCAGAAAGTGAGACTCATCAGGGCATAAACAGTCACTAATGCAGAAAGTGAGACTCATCAGGGTATAAACAGTCACTAATGCAGAAAGTGAGACTCATCAGGGTATAAACAGTCACTAATGCAGAAAGTGAGACTCATCAGGGTATAAACAGTCACTAATGCAGAAAGTGAGACTCATCAGGGTATAAACAGTCACTAATGCAGAAAGTGAGACTCATCAGGGTGTAAACAGTCACTAATGCAGAAAGTGAGACTCATCAGGGTATAAACAGTCACTAATGCAGAAAGTGAGACTCATCAGGGTGTAAACAGTCACTAATGCAGAAAGTGAGACTCATCAGGGTATAAACAGTCACTAATGCAGAAAGTGAGACTCATCAGGGCATAAACAGTCACTAATGCAGAAAGTGAGACTCATCAGGGTATAAACAGTCACTAATGCAGAAAGTGAGACTCATCAGGGCATAAACAGTCACTAATACAGAAAGTGAGACTCATCAGGGTATAAACAGTCACTAAGGCAGAAAGTGAGACTCATCAGGGCGTGAACAGTCACTAATGCAGAAAGTGAGACTCATCAGGGTATAAACAGTCACTAAGGCAGAAAGTGAGACTCATCAGGGTGTAAACAGTCACTAATGCAGAAAGTGAGACTCATCAGGGTATAAACAGTCACTAATGCAGAAAGTGAGACTCATCAGGGTATAAACAGTCACCAAGGCAGAAAGTGAGACTCATCAGGGTATAAACAGTCACTAAGGCAGAAAGTGAGACTCATCAGGGTATAAACAGTCACTAATGCAGAAAGAGAGACTCATCAGAGTATAAACAGTCACTAATGCAGAAAGTGAGACTCATCAGGGTATAAACAGTCACTAATGCAGAAAGTGAGACTCATCAGGGTATAAACAGTCACTAATGCAGAAAGTGAGACTCATCAGGGCATAAACAGTCACTAATGCAGAAAGTGAGACTCATCAGGGTATAAACAGTCACTAATGCAGAAAGTGAGACTCATCAGGGTATAAACAGTCACTAATGCAGAAAGTGAGACTCATCAGGGTATAAACAGTCACTAATGCAGAAAGTGAGACTCATCAGGGTATAAACAGTCACTAATGCAGAAAGTGAGACTCATCAGGGTGTAAACAGTCACTAATGCAGAAAGTGAGACTCATCAGGGTATAAACAGTCACTAATGCAGAAAGTGAGACTCATCAGGGCATAAACAGTCACTAATACAGAAAGTGAGACTCATCAGGGTATAAACAGTCACTAAGGCAGAAAGTGAGACTCATCAGGGCGTGAACAGTCACTAATGCAGAAAGTGAGACTCATCAGGGTATAAACAGTCACTAAGGCAGAAAGTGAGACTCATCAGGGTGTAAACAGTCACTAATGCAGAAAGTGAGACTCATCAGGGTATAAACAGTCACTAATGCAGAAAGTGAGACTCATCAGGGTATAAACAGTCACCAAGGCAGAAAGTGAGACTCATCAGGGTATAAACAGTCACTAAGGCAGAAAGTGAGACTCATCAGGGTATAAACAGTCACTAATGCAGAAAGAGAGACTCATCAGAGTATAAACAGTCACTAATGCAGAAAGTGAGACTCATCAGGGTATAAACAGTCACTAATGCAGAAAGTGAGACTCATCAGGGTATAAACAGTCACTAATGCAGAAAGTGAGACTCATCAGGGCATAAACAGTCACTAATGCAGAAAGTGAGACTCATCAGGGTATAAACAGTCACTAATGCAGAAAGTGAGACTCATCAGGGTATAAACAGTCACTAATGCAGAAAGTGAGACTCATCAGGGTATAAACAGTCACTAATGCAGAAAGTGAGACTCATCAGGGTATAAACAGTCACTAATGCAGAAAGTGAGACTCATCAGGGTGTAAACAGTCACTAATGCAGAAAGTGAGACTCATCAGGGCATAAACAGTCACTAATGCAGAAAGTGAGACTCATCAGGGTATAAACAGTCACTAAGGCAGAAAGTGAGACTCATCAGGGTATAAACAGTCACTAATGCAGAAAGTGAGACTCATCAGGGTATAAACAGTCACTAATGCAGAAAGTGAGACTCATCAGGGTATAAACAGTTAATAATGCAGAAAGTGAGACTCATCAGGGCATAAACAGTCACTAATGCAGAAAGTGAGACTCATCAGGGTGTAAACAGTCACTAATGCAGAAAGTGAGACTCATCAGGGTATAAACAGTCACTAATGCAGAAAGTGAGACTCATCAGGGCATAAACAGTCACTAATGCAGAAAGTGAGACTCATCAGGGTATAAACAGTCACTAATGCAGAAAGTGAGACTCATCAGGGTATAAACAGTTAATAATGCAGAAAGTGAGACTCATCAGGGTATAAACAGTCACTAAGGCAGAAAGTGAGACTCATCAGGGCATAAACAGTCACTAATGCAGAAAGTGAGACTCATCAGGGTATAAACAGTCACTAAGGCAGAAAGTGAGACTCATCAGGGTATAATTAGTCACTAAGACAGACAGACAGAAGAGAGAGAGAAGAGAGAGACATACAGACAGACAGACAGACAGACAGACAGACAGACAGACAGACAGACAGACAGACAGAGAGAGGGGGAGCTGTCCCAGACCTGCACCAGATAGACATGACCTTTAGAGCAAACAGGATCACAAAAGGAAATACCAGAGTCTTGGGGCTTCTTGAATCACTGCCTGGATCCTGAACTAAACCCACTCAAATCAAATCAAATCCAATTTTATTGGTCACATACACATGGTTAGCAGATGTTAAAGCGAGTGTAGCGAAATGCTTGTGCTTCTAGTTCTGACCGTGCAGTAATATCTAACAAGTAATCTAACAATTTCACAACAACTACCTTATACACACAAGTGTAAAGGAATGAATAAGAATATGTACATATAAATATATGGATGAGCGATGGCCGAACGGCATAGACAAGATTCAGTAGATGGTATAGTGTACAGTATATACATATGAGATGAGTAATGTAGGGTATGTAAACTTTATATAAAGTGCCATTGTTTATAGTGACTAGTGATACATTTATTACATCCAATTTTTAATTATTAAAGTGGCTAGAGATTGAGTCAGTATGTTGGCAGCAGCCACTCAATGTTAGTGATGGCTGTTTAGCAGTCTGATGGCCTTGAGATAGAAGCTGTTTTTCAGTCTCTCGGTCACAGCTTTGATGCACCTGTACAGACCTCACCTTCTGGATGATAGCGGGTGAACAGGCAGCGGCTTGGGTGGTTGTTGTCCTTGATTATCTTTTTGGCCTTCCTGTGACATCAGGTGGTGTAGGTATCCTGGAGAACAGGTAGTTTGCCCCACAACGTGATGCGTTGTGCAGAACTCACTACCCTCTGGAGAGTCTTATAGTTGTGGGCGGAACAGTTGCCATACCAGGCGGTGATACAGCCCGACAGGATGCTCTCGATTGTGCATCTGTAAAAGTTTGTGAGTGTTTTTGGTGACAAGCCAAATTTCTTCAGCCTCCTGAGGTTGAAGAGGCGCTTTTGCGCCTTCTTCACCACGCTGTCTGTGTGGGTGGACCATTTCAGTTTGTCTGTGATGTGTACGCCGAGGAACTTAAAATGTTCTACCTTCTCCACGATGTGATAGGGGGGTGCTCCCTCTGCTGTTTCCTGAAGTCCACGATCATCTCCTTTGTTTTGTTGACGTTGAGTGTGAGGTTATTATCCTGACACCACACTCCGAGGGCCCTCACCTTCTCTCTGTAGGCCGTCTCGTCGTTGTTGGTAATCAAGCCTACCACTGCGGTGTCGTATGCAAACTTGATGATTGAGTTGGAGGCGTGCTTGGCCACGCAGTCATGGGTGAACAGGGAGTACAGGAGAGGGCTGAGAATGCACCCTTGTGGGGCCCCAGTGTTGAGGATCAGTGGGGTGGAGATGTTGTTTCCTACCCTCACCACCTGGGGGTGGCCGGTCAGAAAGTCCAGAACCCAGTTGCACAGGGCGGGGGTCGAGACCCCGGGTCTCAAGCTTAATGATAGAATGCTGAGCTGTAATCGATGAACAGCATTCTTACATAGGTATTCCTCTTGTCCAGATGGGTTAGGGCAGTGTGCAGTGTGATTGCGATTGTGTCGCCTGTGGACCTATTGGGGCGTTAAGCAAATTGGAGTTGGTCTAGGGTGTCAGGTAGGGTGGAGGTGATATGATCCTTGACTAGTCTCTCAAAGGACTTCATGATGACGGAAGTGACGGATAGTCGTTTAACTCAGTTACCATAGCTTTCTTGGGAACAGGAACAATGGCTGCCCTCTTGAAGCATGTGGGAACAGCAGACTTGGATAGAAATTGATTAAATATGTCCATAAACACACAGCCAGCTGGCCTGCGCATGCTCTGAGGATGCGGCTAGGGATGCCATCTGGGCCAGGAGCCTTGCGGGGGTTAATACGTTTAAATGTTTTACTCACGTTGGCTGCGGTGAAGGAAATCCCGCAGGTTTATGTAGCGGGCCATGTCAGTGGCACTGTACTATCCTCAAAGCGAGCAAATAAGTTGTTTAGTTTGTCTGGGAGCAAGACATCGGTGTCCACGACGGGGCTGGTTTTCTTTTTGTAATCCGTGATTGACTGTAGACCCTGCCACATACCTCTCGTGTCTGAGCCGTTGAATTGTGACTCTACTTTGTCTCTATACTTAAGCTTAGCTTGCCTGTTTGATTGCCTTGCGGAGGGAATAGCTACACTATTTGCATTCGGTCATGTTTCCGGTCACATTGCCATGATTAAAAGCAGTGGTTTGCACTTTCAGTTTTGCGCGAATGCTACCGTCAATCCACAGTTTCTGGTTGGGGAAGGTTTTAATAGTCACCGTGGGTACAACATCACTGATGCACTTGCTAATAAACTCACTCACCGAATCAGTGTATACATCAATGTTGTTGTCTGAGGCGATCCGGAACATATCCCAGTCCACGTGATCTAAGCAATCTTGAAGCGTGGAATCAGATTGGTCGGACCAGCGTTGAACAGACCTGAGCACGGGCGTTTCCTGTTTTAGGTTCTGTCTATAGGCTGGGAGCAACAAAATGGAGTCGTGGTCAGATTTTCCAAAAGGAGGGCGATTTGTCGAAAGGAGGGCGAGGGATGGCTTTGTATGCGTCGTGGAAGTTTGAGTAGCAATGATACAGAATTTTGCCAGCCCGGGTCGCACATTCGATATGCTGATAAAATTTAGGGAGCCTTGTTTTCAGATTAGCTTTGTCAAAATCCCCAGCTACAATAAATGCAGCCTCAGGATATGTGGTTTCCAGTTTACATAGAGTCCAATGAAGTTCTTTCATGACCGTTTCAGGACACTCCTACTCTCTCTTAATGTGATTGAAATAAAATCCTGATTGCCTACTTTTAACTACTCCGAATCCCACAGGATTGCTGGCCCACATACATTGTGTGTGCTTATTTTTGTGGGAATTAGTGGTTTGAAAGGTATTTATCAAATGCAAAACAACTCCCATGGGTCTTGGTGAGCAATGTTTTCGTGTCCCAAGATTTTGTGCACCTTGGAAAAACCACAGGCTGAGAATTCTGGTGGCAGCCCTTAAAAGGACATTCGGCTCTTTTCTGATAAATTTTAGTACGATTGAATGGTAGACGTGTGTGTGTTGTGTGTTTGCTTTTGCGTTTGTGTGTGTCTGTGTTTGTCAGCCAGTCTGTATTTCTTGGTGCGTGTTAATGCTTTGGCTACACCAGCCAATTCGTGGGTGTATCTGTGTCTAAACAGGATTAAGTACAAGTATACGGGTCCTAAATCAACATTTTCTTTCCGACAGCAGATATAAATAAGGCTCCGTACAGATTGATCTGAAATGAAACACCCAGCTCATCGTTTCCAGAGCCAGAGTCCCCAGAGAGGCAACAGGAAGCCCTTCCATCTGGTTCAGCTGCTGCTAGGGAGATGGGAGGACTGTTCAGCACTGGGAAGAGCCTACAACCTGTAGAGTGTGAATGACAGCCAATGTCACACTAGCCATAGCCTTATATTGATATACAGTACCAGTCAAAAGTTTGGACACACCTACTCATTCAAGGGTTTTTCTTTATTTAGACTATTTTCTACATTGTAGAATAATAGTGGAGACATCAAAACTATGAAATAACACAAATGGAATCATGTAGTAACTAAAAAAGTGCTAAATAAATCAAAATATATTTTATATTTGAGATTCTTCAAAGTAGCCACCCTTTGCCTTGGTGACAGCTTTGCACACTCTTGGCATTCTCTCAACCAGCTTCATGAGGTAGTCACCTGGAATACTTATACAGTGTAGGTAGGGACAAAGTGATAAGGCAACGGGATAGATAATAAACAGTGACAGCAGCAGCGTATGTGTCAAAACAGTTATAGCAAAAAGGTGCAATGCATATAGTCCATGGTTAAGTATGTAGCAGTTGTCGCGTACTCTTACAGCAGTCTTGAGGCTAGAAGCTGTTTAGGGTCCTGTTGGTTCCAGACTTGGTTCAACTATGTCACAGATGACTAACGATGTTCTCCTTTTAACTGGAAAAAGTTTGTGTTATGATCTATTATGGGCATGAATCTGTGATTATGTTCATTTGAGAGAGTTTGTTAATAATGCATTAGCAATTTTATAGTGTTCACATCTCAAACGATTAATTGCAATGTTTTTTGGAGATTCTAGCTAATTCCCCCTAGTACAAGGCCCAAGGTTAGGATTTAATGTATAATTTATCCTGCTGGATCCTGCAGTGTGTGTGTGCGTGTGCGTGTGTGGCAGACCTCAGTCTCTCCATGCGTCTCTCTCTATCTCTCTCTGTTGGTCTTGTACAGTTAGCAGGCTTGTGTTTGAGTTGATCCCCCAAGGTGCCATTCAGTCGCTGACACTATCCAGCAGGGAAGTAATCCCTCACTAATACAGGAACAGCAGTCAGTGGATGTTTACCGTGGGTGGAGGATGATGCCTAAAAGAGGCTGAGATGTTAAAATACATTTGCCACATTGACAGTGAGCAGCATATATATTAACAAACCTTACTTCTCATCATACAATTCACAATTCACACTATTCCCTATATATTGCACTACTTTTGACCAGAGCCCTAAGTAAGTGCCCTAGTCAAAAGTAGTGTAGAAATGTAGGGAATAGGGATCCATTTGGGACACAACCATCATGTAGCCACTTTACAGCCTGATCTTATCAGTCCTGCTGCTGTCAGAGGGGAAATTACGTTCACTACAATATGCTGGATAGTCTGTCTGTGTGTGTGTGTGTGTGTGTCTGTGTGTGTGTGTGTGTGTGTGTGTGTGTGTGTGTGTGTGTGTGTGTGTGTGTGCGCACTGTAGTTAATGGTACAGTACAAAGACAGAGCTGTGTGTATTTTATGTAGTGCCTGTATCCAGGCTCAGCTGGGTCCTCTGCCCTCTCTGCTCTCATAACACCCATTAGACACTGATCAATTAAGACTGTCCCATTCACTCTACTAAGTTAACTTTGAACCAAATAAGCTAATTCACTTTTTGAGCAATTTCTTGAGGAGCCATGCGGTTTCCCTCTTTCTGGTATCCATTGGGTTGGGTTTCTTTTTTCTCCTCTCTTGTCCTCTCCCTCTCCTTTCTTCTCTCTTTCTCTACCTCCTCTTCTCAGAGGACCACAGCAGCAATACGTTTTTTAAAGGTCCAATACAGTCAAAAATGTGTGCTGTTATTGGCAGAGAGGTTTGGAACACAGACACCCTCTGGAAAATATTAACTGTCTTTATTATTTGTCTATTAAAAACTTCTTATGGCCAGGGGCAGTATTGAGTATCTTGGATGAATAAGGTGCCCAGAGTAAACTGCCTGCTACTCAGGCCCAGTTGCTAATATATGCATATTATTAGTAGATTTGGATAGAAAACACTCTGAAGTTTCTAAAACTGTTTAAATGATGTCTGTGAGTATAACAGAACTCATATGGCAGGCAAAAACCTAAGAAAAAATCCAACCAGGAAGTGGGAAATCTGAGGTTTGTAGTTTTTCAAGTCATTGCCTATCGAATATACACTGTCTATGGGGTCATATTGCACTTCCCAAGGCTTCCACTAGTCCACTTCCACAAGTCCTTAGAACCTTGTTTGATGCTTCTACTGTGAAGGAGGGGGGAATGGGAGCTGAATGAGTCAGAGGTCTGCCAGAGTGGCATGAGCTGATCATGCATGCTCACGTGAGAGTTAGCTTGCATTCCATTGCATTTCTACAGACAAAGGAATTCTCCGGTTGGAACATTATTGAAGATTTATGATAAAAACATCCTAAAGATTGATTCTATACTTTGTTTGACATGTTTCTACGAACTGTAATATTACTTTTTCGCCTGGACTTGCCCGCGCGTCGTGAGTTTGTATTGTGTACTAAACGCGCAAACAAAAAAAAGGTTTTTGGACATAAATTATGGACTTTATCGAACAAATCCAACATTTATTGTGGAACTGGGTCCTGGGAGTGCATTCTGATGAAGATCATCAAAGGTAAGTGAATATTTATAATGCTATTTCTGACTTTGTTGACATGGCGGATATCTGTATGGCTTGTTTTGTTGTCTGAGCGCTGTACTAAGATTATTGCAGATTATTGCTCTTTCGGTAAAGCTTTTTTGAAATCTGACACAGCGGTTGCATTAAGGAGAAGTTTATCTAAAGTTCCATGTTCCAATGTTTATTATGAGTATTTCTGTAAATTGATGTGGCTCTCTGCAAAATCACCAGATTTTTTGGAAGCAAAACATTATGGAACGTAACGCGCCAAAGTAAACTGAGATTTTTGGATATAAATATGAACTTTATCGAACAAAACATACATGTATTGTGATCAAAGGTTAGTGATTCATTTTATCTCTATTTCTGCTTTTTGTGACTCCTCTCTTATGCTGGAAAAATGGCTGTGTTTTTCTGTGACTAGGTGCAGACCTAACATAATAATTTGGTGTGCTTTTGTCGTAAAGCCTTTTTGAAATCGGACACTGTGGTGGGATTAACAACAAGTTTATCTTTAAAATGGTGTAAAATACTTCTATGTTTGAGGAATTTTAATTATGAGATTTCTGTTGTTTTGAATTTGGCGCCCTGCACTTTCACTAGCTGTTGTTATATCGATCCCATTAGCAGGATCTAAGCCATATTAACGAATTAGGCGATAAATGAGTTAATAGACCAATAACAAAGACAGTTACATTTTTCCAGAGGGTGTCTGTGTTCCAAACCTCTCTGCCAATAACAGCTAGTTTTCAGTTTCCCCTTCCCCACTCAGAACACTCCCAGACAGTCCTAGCACAATTCTTGCTTGAGAAATGTATCTTTGCTAAGAAGCTATTTTTATTTTATTTCTTACTATTTTAATTGAAAACAATCACAGTATGGTACTTAATTATTACCCAGAAATGATTTGACGTTGAAATAAAAACATCTGAATTGGATCTCTAAACGTTATTGTGTTATTCTTGATGATTTCAAATACAGTGTATTCACGTGTAGCTGAAATTTGTTTTTTCAATTGTCCACAAATCTAATGAATAAAATCTCTCCCTTTCCCACCTCACAGGGAGATCAACTTTAAGAACTTCACTCTGCTCCAGCTGAATGAGGAGTTCTCCCGGGGGCGTGGCCTGGATGTGGGTGCCAGGGCGTGGAAAGGAGGGAACGTTCTCCTTTTCTTCTGTGATGTCGACATCTACTTCACCGCTGACTTCCTCAACACCTGCCGACTCAACACTCAACCTGGTGAGTGAGGTTACTACACTTGACTGAACAAACCCACATCAGTGCTGTGTTCAGAGTGGGAGGCTCTAACAACATGTTCAACTTCAACTTTATTTAACATGGGTAATAAATACATCAGGAATCTTTTGATTTGTTTGATAACATTTGCATACCTTTCTTCCGTAGGTAAAAAGGTGTTCTATCCTGTTCTGTTCAGCCAGTACAACCCAACCCTGATTTACGGTAACCACGACTACATCCCTCCAGTGGAGCAGCAACTGGTAAGAAAGCTGTTTTCACTGATGTTCTCTAAATGACTCTTCATAAAGGTTAAGAGATACCACATACATGGTACAACAGCATGTTTTCACTGATGTTCTCTAAATGACTCTTCATAAAGGTTAAGAGATACCACATACATGGTACAACAGCATGTTTTCACTGATGTCCTCTAAATGACTCTTCTTAAAGGTTAAGAGATACCACATACATGGTACAACAGCATGTTTTCACTGATGTCCTCTAAATTACTCTTCATAAAGGTTAAGAGATACCACATACATGGTACAACAGCATGTTTTCACTGATGTCCTCTAAATGACTCTTCTTAAAGGTTAAGAGATACCACATACATGGTACAACAGCATGTTTTCACTGATGTCCTCTAAATGACTCTTCTTAAAGGTTAAGAGATACCACATACATGGTACAACAGCATGTTTTCACTGATGTCCTCTAAATGACTCTTCATAAAGGTTAAGAGATACCACATACATGGTACAACAGCATGTTTTCACTGATGTCCTCTAAATTACTCTTCATAAAGGTTAAGAGATACCACATACATGGTACAACAGCATGTTTTCACTGATGTCCTCTAAATGACTCTTCGTAAAGGTTAAGAGATACCACATACATGGTACAACAGCATGTTTTCACTGATGTCCTCTAAATGACTCTTCGTAAAGGTTAAGAGATACCACATACATGGTACAACAGCATGTTTTCACTGATGTCCTCTAAATGACTCTTCGTAAAGGTTAAGAGATACCACATACATGGTACAACAGCATGTTTTCACTGATGTCCTCTAAATGACTCTTCGTAAAGGTTAAGAGATACCACATACATGGTACAACAGCATGTTTTCACTGATGTCCTCTAAATGACTCTTCATAAAGGTTAAGAGATACCACATACATGGTACAACAGCATGTTTTCACTGATGTCCTCTAAATGACTCTTCTTAAAGGTTAAGAGATACCACATACATGGTACAACAGCATGTTTTCACTGATGTCCTCTAAATGACTCTTCGTAAAGGTTAAGAGATACCACATACATGGTACAACAGCATGTTTTCACTGATGTCCTCTAAATGACTCTTCTTAAAGGTTAAGAGATACCACATACATGGTACAACAGCATGTTTTCACTGATGTCCTCTAAATGACTCTTCGTAAAGGTTAAGAGATACCACATACATGGTACAACAGCATGTTTTCACTGATGTCCTCTAAATGACTCTTCATAAAGGTTAAGAGATACCACATACATGGTACAACAGCATGTTTTCACTGATGTCCTCTAAATGACTCTTCATAAAGGTTAAGAGATACCACATACATGGTACAACAGCATGTTTTCACTGATGTCCTCTAAATGACTCTTCTTAAAGGTTAAGAGATACCACATACATGGTACAACAGCATGTTTTCACTGATGTCCTCTAAATGACTCTTCGTAAAGGTTAAGAGATACCACATACATGGTACAACAGCATGTTTTCACTGATGTCCTCTAAATGACTCTTCATAAAGGTTAAGAGATACCACATACATGGTCCAACAGCATGTTTTCTCACATTGCATTTGCCTGTGCTGTATTCCTCTGGTTTAATAGGTCATTAAAAAGGATACAGGATTCTGGAGAGACTTTGGCTTCGGAATGACATGCCAATACCGATCAGATTTCATCAACATAGGTAAAGACCATGTTAACTCATTGCTGGTCAATTATGCCTTCATATTAATGGTAATGCAAATTGTGCTAAGAGAAACATAAACAGTGCATTCGGAAAGTATTCAGATTCAGATTATGTTGTTACGTTACAGCCTTATTCTAAAATTGATTAAATTGTTTTTTTCCCCCTCATCAATCTACACACAATACCCCATAATGACAAATAAAAACAGGTTTTTAGAAGAAAAAAAAGAAAAAAAACTGAAATATCACATTTATATAAGTATTCGGACCCTTTATTCAGTACTTTGTTGAGCACCTTTGGCAGCGATACAGCCTTGAGTCTTCTTGGGTATAATGTTACGAGCTTGGCACACCTGTATTTGGGGAGTTTCTCGCATTCTTCTCTGCAGATCCTCTCAAGCTTGTCAGGGAGCATTGCTGCACAGCTATTTTCAGGTCTCTCCAGATATGCTCGATCAGGTTCAAGTCCGTGCTCTGGCTGGGCCACTCAAGGACATTCAGACTTGTCCCGAAGCCACTCCTGCGTTGTCTTGGATGTGTGCTTAGGGTCATTGTCCTGTTGGAGGGTGAACCTTCGCCCCAGTCTGAGGTCCTGGACACTCTGGAGCAGGTTTTCATTAAGGGTCTCTCTGCACTTAGCTTCGTTCATCTTTCCCTCGATCCTGACTAGTCTCCCAGTTCCTGCCTCTAAAAAACATCCCCAGAGCATGATGCTGCCACCACCATGCTTCACCGTAGGGGTGGTTCCAGGTTTCCTCCAGACACGCTTGGCAATCAGGCCAAATATTCTTATAGTCTGAGAGTCTTTAGGTGCCTTTTGGCAAACTCCAAGTACCTTTTTACTGAGGAGTGGCCTCCGTCTGGCCACTCTACCATAAAGGCCTGATTGGTGTAGTGCTGCAGAGATGGTTGTCCTTCTAGAAGGTTCTCCCATCTCCACAGAGGAACTTTGGAGCTCTGTCAAAGTGACCATCGGGTTCTTGGTCATCTCCCTGACCAAGGCCCATCTCCCCTGATTGCTCAGTTTGGCCAGGCAGTCTTGGTGGTTCCAAACTTCTTTCATTTCAGAATGATGGAGGCCACTGTCTTGTTGGGGACCTTCAATGCTGCATACATTTTTGGGTACTCTTCTCCAGATCTGTGCCTCGACACAATCCTGTCTCGGAGCTCTACGGACAATTCCTTCAACCTCGTGGCTTTGTTTTTGCTCTGACATGCAATGTCAACTGTGGGACCTTATATAGACAGGTGTGTGCATTTCCAAATCATGTCCAATCAATTGAATTTACCACAAGTGGACTCCAATCAAGTTGTAAAAACATTTCAGGGATGATCAATGGAAAAGAGTCTCATAGCAAAGGGTCTGAATACTTCCATAAATAAGGTATTTCTGTTTTTTATTTTTATAAATTAGCAAAAAGTTCTCAACCTGTTTTCACTTTGTCATTATGGGGTATTGTGTGTAGATTGATGAGGAAAATGTTTTATTTAATCCATTTTAGAATAAGGCTGTAACGTAACAACGTGGGGAAAAAGGGAAGGGTTCTGAATACTTTCCGAATGCACTGTATATCCATTCATATCCAAACCACCAGCAATATCATTATGGATTCAGGTATATTGGCTCTCAGGACAGGTTATGCCTCAACACGATTTTCCACCTCAGTTGAGGCCATTAGATGAAATCAGAGGCTATAAACTATGGTGGGAATAAGGACCTTTTCTGTATCCGTGTCTGGCTGTCCCAAATGGCACCCTATTCCCTTTATAGTGCACTCTTCTTTTTGTTACCAGGGCCCATAGGGAGAAGTAATGCACTATATAAGGAATAGTGTGTAATTTGGGACGCAGATACTGTCCAGAGACCTTCCTTATTCCCAACATAAATCATTGATATTACTGCGGTGGGAGACAGAGGTACAGCATCTGTCTGACCTTAGGCTCTCAGGAGAGAGATACATTATATCACTGTCCACCTCATGATCTAAAACTACCTATAATATATGTACGTAAAATAGTCCTTGCAACTCTTTGGCTGAGTGATTTCATATTAGATGTGAATAGTAATTAATAAATAATTGATCCATGTGTTGAGATTTTCACCCAAAGTAGAGAGAGAGAGAGAGAGAGAGAGAGAGAGAGAGAGAGAGAGAGAGAGAGAGAGAGAGAGAGAGAGAGAGAGAGAGAGAGAGAGAGAGAGAGAGAGAGAGAGAGAGAGAGAGAGAGGGTGGGGGGAAGATGGGAGGAATATAGGCAATTTGCTTCTCCCAGTGAGATGAAGAGACAGAATGAGTTCAAACAGAGAGGACATTTTTAGGTCCCAGCATACAAACAATCGCTGATAATGGTTCTCAAAACTTGTCATTGCACATCTCACATTTACAAGAGCATTGCAGATTTTGTGCCGATAAAATCAAACCTATTTCAAAATATCAGGACGTCTGGGAAGGCTCAAAGACGGGATCAGTAGTCCTCAGATTGCGTTTCAGACCCGCTCACATTAAACAAGCGTTGGTAACAGCAGCACTGGGACAGCTAAATCAGATCAAAAATAGTGTACGCCAGGCTTTAGTTGTTTATTTTCTGTAAATTTTATTTTTCTGATTACATAAACTAGATTTGATGTCTTTAGTGTCTGAAACTTTCAAATCAAATCCAATTTTATTTGTCACACCTCATCACTAAAACCAAGTGAAAAAAACAAATTGACACATTTTCATTTTCATCAAAACTATTTTATATCGATGCATTTGATTTTACGGTCTGCACATACGCAGTTTGGCGCTACACGACCATTAGACCCGACGACTTGTTTCTGCGCATGAGCTTAGCTAGCTAATGTCACCATGACATCGCCTAAAAGTGTGATCAGGGATTTCTATTGGACAAGCAGTTTCTGTCTATGGTTGAGCACTGAGCAGTCTGCAGTAAGAGAAAAAGGAAGAAAAACACACTCCTGCATAAATGAACAAAACATGTGTCACCTAGGGCATGAGGAGAATGTAGTCCAGATGGTTTGAAAGAACTGATGTCAGCATCTTAATTCCTCTGAAAGTCGTCTTAGACAGAGATACTCTATAATGACAAAATGGTCTTGTCTCCGCCCTAACAATGGGAGTCGTTGTCACAAACCTGGAAAGGCAGGCGGGAAGAGGTGAGATCAGATGGGAACATTCTAGCCAATGAGAGGGCAATTACGCATTAGAACAACGGACACAATTCCGAGATAAAATAGTTTTTCTCAAAGTTGCTGAGATGCCACGTGCATCCACTTATATCAGTACATTCGTAACAATCTAAACATTTCCTAACTTCTACTCGATCAAATAAGCCTCAGTTAGCAAATTAGAAATAAAAAAAGTTGTTGACCAAATCTGAACCTCTCTCATAGAACTCCATACAGAAAATCCTCACTTGGTCTGCTTATTGCTATTTTCTCACATGGACAGAGCCTCCCGCTTTACCTCTTCCTCTCTGAGTTAGGACATGTCCTGAGGTTCTATCCCAATAGCTCATCACTCCTCTGCGGTCATAAATCAAATCAAATCAAAGTTTATTTGTCACGTGCGCCGAATACAACAGGTGTAGTAGACCTTACAGTGAAATAGCAACAGACCCCAGACATTATGCATGTAGAACAGATCCTAACAAACCGGATGTGTTTCCATTAACATATTAATTTAACAAGCTGTCATCATGACAAAAACAGAACCCTGTCATCAGGATTTGACCTCTGACCCCTGTTTGACCTGATCAATCAATCAGGGGCATAGTTCAGTGGGAAACTGTTGTGCAATGTTGCAAATAGAAATGTAATGAAAAGAGCCGGCATGATTTATTTTACTACATTCTGCATTTAAGAGAGGCTTAATTGTATTTCCACATAACATATTTCTATATGAACGCTCCACAACGTCCTACTGACCGCACCCCTGATCTCCCTCCTCTGTTATATATGTGCAGTGAGTTGATGAGTTCATGTTGTCCCTCCTCCAGGTGGTTTCGACGTGGACATCAAAGGCTGGGGCGGCGAGGACGTGCACCTTTACAGGAAATACCTTCACAGCAACCTGCTGGTGGTGCGGTCCCCATCTAGGGGCCTCTTCCACCTGTGGCATGAGAAGCGCTGCGCGGACGAGCTGCCCCCGGAACAGTACAGGATGTGCATGCAGTCCAAGGCCATGAACGAGGCCTCGCACGGCCAGCTGGGCATGCTCTTCTTCCGACACGAGATCGAGGCACACCTGCACAAGCAGAAACCCCAGAGGCTAAACCCTGCCAAGAAGACATGATGAAGACATGATGAGGGAGTCACACAGGACTCTAGACTACAGGAGGAGGGCATGACAGTATGGCAGTCAGAGACAGTGAGGGGGAAACAACAACAGAACAGAGATCTATTGTTGTGAACTGATGACAACAATACTGACTCACTACAGAGGAAAAACACTCGATTTTATCCTCCGATGGCAAAATGGATATATAAAACACAGCTAAGGCACCTGTCGTATCTTGAAGATGTGAGAGCACTGTAAAAACAACGGTGAGAGTCAAAAGGAGCAGCAGAAAGACTTGACTGCTCCGCTGTATTTTGTTTAAAATCATGTGCCCCGTGTTGACTGACTGACAGCTGGTTTTGAGAATCATGATGTGGCATCTGCTGGTCTTTCTTGAAGGCTAGATAAAGAGTAGAACTAGATTTTTCTGTAGCCTATTAGAGACACCTTGTGGACTGGAAGAGAACAGCATGACTGAATGGAATGAGGATACTCTTAATCTGAAGTCATGTCAGCTGGTTACGCGACTCTCCTCAGAACTGATGATCAATCAATACATTAAAACAGGCATTACTGAGGGTTATGTAGAGAGACAATGGCAACAATGGAGGTACATGGAAGCTATTAGATATTCATTATTTCTCAAGCTCCACAGAATCAATATACAGATGTACTAACCTAATTTGATCACTCCTTTGTTGCTGATAATTTTCCTGCACTGCAGCAAATGCATATGGGCTTTGTGAGTTACATAAATTCACAGAAAACCCCAACTCTAGCCTGTTTACACCTGGTGCTAACATGGGTCCTTTGTGCACAATCAGAATGTGGACAAAATCAGGACAAATTACGCAAGTTAGAACCAGGTATAAACGAGGTTAATACACGGTTATATTAACAGTATTGCACTTTTCATGTAGCCTACTTTTGGCCAGTTGATAGCCAAACCACCGATCAAGCAACATTGTGGACTGCTGCAGGATTATTTTGCTGTGACAACACAGATCAAATTAAGATCCTACATCTATAGTGTACTGCTTTTTCACGAGTTTAACTAATCCTACAAGTGCTTTTATGTGCTTTTTTATCATCAACAAACAAAAGAGTGTAGTTTGAAGGGTCAAAATAAATATCGAGAATTTTTTGGGCAGTATTATGGTGTGCTGTTTGAGCACGCAGCTATGAGGGAGTCACGTTTGTCGTAAGAATATTCGGACCAAGGTGCAGCGTGATATGGTTTCCACATGTTTATTAACTGAAACACACAAAAACAATGAAGAATGAACGAAACGTGAAGACAATGGCGTGCTCACAGGCAACTACACATAAACAAGATCCCACAAACACAGGTGGGAAAAATAACTACTTAAATATGATCCCCAATTAGAGACAACGATTACCAGCTGCCTCTAATTGGGAATCATACAAAACACCAACATAGAAAAATAAACTAGAACACAACATGGACATAGGTATACTAGATCACCCCCTAGTCACGCCCTGACCTACTAAACCATAGAGAAACTATGGCACTCTATGGTCAGGGCGTGACAGAGGTATAGGGAACATGTTATGGTCCTGAGAGAAAATATGGATACAGTGTCCAACATATTTCTCAATGTTGTTGATTTGATTTTATTAGGATCTCTTTTAGTCCCCATTTGGACTAATCTTCCAAGAGTCCTTAACATTAAATTATATTAAGAGATAAAACAAAGACTATCTACAATAGTCAAATTGTTTTGTGTATGGTATAACTGGGCAAATAATATATTATAATAGATAGACTACACTTTGATTCCATAATTAAGTTATAAACGCAGTGTTAAAATGGTAGAACGGTCTTCACCCTCTATCAGAAGTTTTATTGTTAGAAAAAAATAAAAGTCTTGCTCCAAAAATTCTTATATATTATTTAACAATGTGGTTATCTGTACTGATAATATGCCTACTCTTCCTTAGAAGCTTAAATGACGATGGCTTGACACAAGTCTAAATGACCTAAAGGAAGTTTAGAGGTAGTAGAATGCTTCCATGTCTATAGAGCAGTATAAGCTAGGTATGGGCCAGTATAGGCAGTCCATCCACAGAGCAATATAGGCCAGGGGATGGGAAGGTTAAGAAAAGGCCAGTATGAAAGTGTAAATTAAGACAATCTGAAATGGTTAGAAATGTAAAGTTAGTGGCAAAGTGCCTCTGATATTTGAAAGTGACACCTGGCTTTTACGTTATCCAGGTGGATTTCTACTGAGAGTTTTTCTTAGAGATGTAACCTATCGATGGCTAAGCGCAGTATTATAGATGAACACATTTTCACAGGCTTGACATTCACAGCGAGTGACAAAGACTTTATGCCATTTCACTTATTTGTCTTAAATGTCAGCTCTCAACAGTTTGTGTTAACTGTATATTGAGGTGTTTGATTACATTCCCCATGAGTATTTAAATCCCGTGACAGTAGTGGACTGTTTCACATGGAATAATTTATATTAACCTACATTTGTGTTGGATCACCAAAGCCTGTAAACAGAGTAAAGAAGACACACTTATTTTTGACATTTGTTTTATTGTTTCATGAAAGGATACTTCTTTCTGTTAATAATAAATATAACTTTCCTGATGATGTTCTTGATTGATTCTCAATGCATACCTTTTATTCTGTTTAAAGTTTTGTCTTCAGTTGAAATGCACTTTTATTCATTTTGAGACCATTGTAATTGTATAAAATAAGTTATTTTCTGGTGTGATGCTTCTTCCCAGATGTAATTTGACTCTTGCAAAAACTGCAGTAGTCTGGAATCTACTTTATTCTACTCTGTTCTAGACTGTACTCTTAGGAAAAAATTGTTATTTGGGGTTCTACGTACATAGAACGTTCAAAGCGTAAATTCTTGTTAATCTAACTGCATTGTCCGATTTACAATAAGCTTTACAGCGAAAGCATGCCATGCGATTGTTTGAGGATGGCGCCCCACATCAAAATATTTTGCCTGTTCAACCCACTATCAGGCTTCATAAAATCACAAATAGCGATTAAATATTCACTTACATTTTGAAATCTTCCTCTGATTTGAGATCCAAAAGGGTCCCAGCTACAACATGCATGGTTGTTTTGTTAGATAAAATCCTTCTTTATATCCCAAAAAGTCAGTTTAGTAGGCACCATCGATTTGAGTAACCCACTCGTTCAACGTGCAGAGAAAGGAATCCAAAATCTACCGCTAAACTTTGTTAAAACAAGTAAAAATATGATTCTATGTAATCCTCAGGTACCCTAAAATGTAATTAAACTATAATATTTTGCACGGAAAGAAGTATGTTCAATATGAATATGCCCAAAGTGAGTTGTGTGAAGTTTGTATATTGTTCTTCATAGTTGGTTACTACTATTACCAATTGTGTGTTGCCCCTCTGAGTTTACTGTGTTGTGTAATGCTCTGCAGGTGGCATATGCAATCTATACAGTCCTTTTCCTGTCAGGCTGTATCACCGCCTGGTATGGCAACTGCTCCGCCCACAACCGTAAGGCTCTCCAGAGGGTAGTGAGGTCTGCACAACGCATCAACCGCGGGCAAACTACCTGCCCTACAGAGCACATACACCACCCGATGTCACAGGAAGGCCATAAAGATCATCAAGGACAACAACCACCCGAGCCACTGCCTGTTCACCCCGCTATCATCCCAAAGGCGAGGTCAATACAGGTGCATCAAAGCAGGGACCGAGAGACTGAAAAACAGCTTCTATCTCTAGCTGACACCTTTGCTGTCAGCTAGATAGCGACCAGCTACCTTGATCCAAGACGAAAGATATATTGCTATATTGCTGTCCCATATTTTATTGAACTAGTATTTGTTGTCTTATTTATGCATTTTGTATTGTGTCTTGTACAGAATACTTTCCAAATAGCAGTCAGATATTTATAATAGGTAGTCTAGTGATTAGAGCGTTGTACTAGTAACCGAAACGTTGCAAGATCGAATCCCGGAGCTGACAAGGTAAAAATCTGTCATTCTGCCCCTGAACAAGGCAGTTAACCCACTGTTCCTAGGCCTTCATTGAAATAAGAATTTGTTCCTAACTGATTTGCCTAGTTAAAAAGGTAAAATAAATAAGTACAAAAAAATGTGCCATGAGTCCTAGGCTAGTTTCTTGCAAAGAAACTAGATGATATTAGTAACATACCCTTATTTTACCAGATCCTCTTCTAATTCAGCCAGTGGAGGTCTTTATTTAATCCCTTATCATTTCTATCAATTATATGAACAAGGTGAAATCTGTTTCAATTCATGGTGTCAGAATGCACTGCTGTATTAAAGCAATTCAGAACTAACTTGTTGAAATGTTCTGTTGCAGATTCAAAGCCATATTAACTCATTGCAGAATGTATCCATAATCATGAATGAATATGTAAATCGACAAGAATGCACCTAGTCATCCATCAATCACATAAAACACCTGAACTCCCAACAATTACATTGTTTTAAATAAATGAAAATAGTAAACAATACATACATATGCCTTCTTTAAATAACGTATAAACATCTCAATTTAAGTAATTAAAATATGTATTAATCAATGCTACAAACCGGGGACAGAGAAAAGCACCATATGAACTATTATTGCTATCAGAGAGAGCACAGATTCTTCTACTTTTCCATTATAGGAATTAGACCAGCACAAACAACACAACATGTAAAACAGCATTTTGGGATTTTGGTGGGTAAGTTAAAAATGGAAAAACTGGATGCGTAAGGTAGGTGTTATATAAAAATACTATGTCAACTGAAGCAGAATGAGAAACACACTTAACAGACTCAAAACAAGGAAGCCATATCTAAACACAGCTATATCAACACCCTTCTTGTCAATTTAACAGGTCCATGTTTCTGCCGTCATTTGTGAGCAGCACATTTACCACTGCATTCAGTCTGAACCCCAGAATAAGCAGGAGGACAGCATTACATAGGTGAAAAAAAGGTAGCAAAAACAGTACACCACAACACTTTTAAACGTGTTACTGAGTCTAGATGTTAACAAATCAGGAGAAAAACAATGAAGGAATTAGATGAAGGTGACGGTAGGGAGGGTTTATAGAGATAAGACAGAGAGTTCCAAAGTGCCCGAAAGTTAAGGGATCATGGGGCATAAAACAGTGGCGGTCAGTGCCATTTATGATGAGGGTGGAAGATGTTTTTTATAATTTCTATTACAGCATGTTGGATGACTGTCATTCATACTCCATTCACCCAGTTCAATGTAACAGTGATAGGTTTAGGCTACTACATGATACTCAAATTTTCCCAATACCCATCATGAGTTTGCTACAACCTAGACTATGAATGAAAGATGACAACATAAGTGCACACAGGTCCAGAGATGAATTAGAGGACAGCTAGCTTGTCACGCCCCATTTTGGTTAGGTCAGGGTGTCTAGTCTATGTTTTCTATTTCTTTCTTGGCCTGGTATGGTTCCCAATCAGAGGCAGCTGTCTATCGCTGTCTCTGATTGGGGATCATATTTAGGCAGCCTTTTCCCCCCTGTTGTTTGTGGGTTCTTGTTTTTGTGTAGCTGCCTGTGAGCAGCCCAGAACGTCACGTTTCGTTTTCTTCTGTATTGTTTTTGGTGAGTTTCATATTTATTAAACATGTGGAACTCTAAGTACGCTGCGCTTTGGTCCATTCTTTCAGACGATCATGACAGAAGATCCCACCACCCACAGACCAAGCAGCGTGCCCAGGAGGAGCAGGGATCCTGGGCCTGGGAGGAAAGCCAGGATATCCTGGACGTGGGACGAAATCATGGCAGGAGACAGAAGCCTGCCATGGAAGCAGGTGGAGGCAGCGAAGGAGCAACAGCGACGGTACCGGAGAATGGAGTTGGCGAGGAGTATGCGGCAACGCAGGCGTTTGGAAGAGTCACCAGTCCGGTGCAATCTGTGCCGGTCCCACGCATCAGGCCTCCAAGTCGACTCCCCAGTCCAGTACGTCCTGTGCCTGCTCCTCGCACTCGCCCTGAAGTGCGTGCCACCAGTGCCGACCCCACGCACCAGGCTTCTTGCGAGGGTTCCCAGTCCAGAGCCTCCAGCGAGGGTTCCTAGTCCAGAGCCTCCTGCGAGGGTTCCCAGTCCAGAGCCTCCGGCGACGGTTCGCAGTCCAGAGCCTCCGGCGACGGTTCGCAGTCCAGAGCCTCCGGCAACGGTTCACAGTCCAGAGCCTCCAGCGAGGGTTCCCAGTCCAGAGCCTCCAGCGAGGGTTCCCAGTCCAGAGCCTCCAGCGAGGGTTCCCAGTCCAGAGCTTCCAGCGAGGGTTCCCAGTCCAGAGCCTCCAGCGAGGGTTCGCAGTCCAGAGTCTCCAGTGATGATCCATAGCCCGGAGCCTCCAGTGATGATCCATGGACAGAGCCTCCAGTGATGATCCATGGCCCGGAGCCTTCAGTGATGATCCATGGCCCGGAGCCTCCGGCAACGGTTCCCAATCCGGAGCCTCCGGCGACGATCCACGGTCCGGAGCCTCCGACGACGAACCACGGTCCGGAGCTTCCGGCAACGATCCACGGTCCGGAGCCGTCTGCGACGATCTACGGTCCGGAGTCCCCGGCAAAGATCTACGGTCCGATTCCTCAGGGGACGATCCACGGTCCGGAGCCGTCTGCGACGATCTGCAGTCCGGAGTCCCCAGCGGCAATCTATGGTCCGGAGTCCCCGGCGACGATCTACGGTCCGGTTCCTCCGGCGACGATCCCCGCACCGGAGCCGCCACCGAGGCTAGATGCATGCCCACCCGGCATGGTTTTTCGGCCGGAGTCCGCACCTTTGGGGGGGGGGGGGGGGGTACTGTCACGCCCTGACCTTAGAGATCCTTTTTATTCTCTATTTTGGTTAGGTCAGGGTGTGACTAGGGTGGGTAGTCTATGTTTTCTATTTCTTTGTTGGCCTGGTATGGTTCCCAATCAGAGGCAGCTGTCTATCGCTTGTTTGTGTGATCTTGATTTTTTTTGCTGTACAAACTACTACACATATGAAAGACTGTACCAAACAGGCCAGTACAATAGCCTACACATGGAGATGAACCTAAAGGCACATACAGTACCTAACCAATACTATTCACCCGACAGACAAGGCAGGTGTGAACCAGAGCTGCCTTGGCTGCAGTCTTCTTTTTCTCAGCTGCTTCCTTCTTAGCAGCTACCCTGGCACCAGTCAACAAGTTCAAGTTCAACTTGAGAGTGTTTAAAAAAAATTAAAAAATGCACCTTTATTTATTAACCAGGTAGGCTAGTTGAGAACAATTTCTCATTTACAACTGCGACCTGGCCGAGATAAAGCAAAGCAGTGCGACACAAACAACAACACAGAGTGACACATGGAATAAACAAGCGTACAGTCAATAACACTAGAAAAAACAAAGAAAGTCTATATACAGTGTGTACAAATGGCGTGAGGAGGTAAGGCAATAAATAGGCCATAGTAATAATAATAGTAATTACAATTTAGCAAATGAACACTGGAGTGATAGATGTGCAGATGATGATGTGCAAGTAGAAATACTGGTGTGCAAAAGAGCAGAAAAGTAAGTTAAAACAATATGGGGATGAGGTAGGTAGATTGGATGGGCTATTTACAGATGGGCTATGTACAGCTGCAGTGATCGGTTAGCTGATGTTTAAAATTAGTGAGGGAAATATAAGTCTCCAGCTTCAGAGATTTTTGCAGTTCGTTCCAGTCATTGGCAGCAGAGAACTGGAAGGAAAGGTGGCCAAAAGAGGTGTTGGCTTTGGGGATGGCCAGTGAGATACACCTGCTGGAGCGCGTGCTACGGGTGGGTGTTGTTATCGTGACCAGTGAGCTGAGGTAAGGCAGAGCTTTACCTAGCAAAGACTTGTCTATGACATGGAGCCAGTGGGTCTGGTGACAAATATGTAGCGAGGGCCAGCCGATTAGAGCATACAGGTCACAGTGGTGGGTGGTATATGGGGCTTTGGTGACAAAATGGATGGCACTGTGATAGACTGCATCCAGTTTGCTGAGTAGAGTGTTGGAGGCAATTTTGTAAATGACATTGCCAAAGTCGAGGATCGGTAGGATAGTCAGTTTTACTAGGGGATGTTTGGCGGCATGAGTGAAGGAGGCTTTGTTGCGGAATAGAAAGCTGATTCTATATTTCATTTTGGATTGGAGATGTTTAATACGAGTCTGGAAGGAGAGTTTACAGTCTAGCCAGACACCTAGGTATTTGTAGTTGTCCACATATTCTAAGTCAGAACCGTCCAGAGTCATGATGCTAGTCGGGCAGGATGGGTGCGGGCAGCAAACGGTTAAAATGCATGCATTTCGTTTTACTAGTATTTAAGAGCAGTTGGAGGCCATGGAAGGAGTGTTGTATGGCATTGAAGCTTGTTTGGAGGTTTGTTAACACAGTGTCCAAAGAAGGGCCAGATGTATACAGAATGGTGTCGTCTGCATAGAGGTGGATCAGGAAATCCCCCGCAGCAAGAGCGACATCTTTGATATATACAGAGAAAAGAGTCGGCCCGAGAATTGAACCCTGTGGTACTCCCATAGACTGCCAGAGGTCCGGAAAACAGGCCCTCCGACTTGACACACTGAACTCTGTCTGAGTGAACCAGGTGAGGCATGCATTATATAGCAATACCCCCGCCTCCAATTGTACTCATAGAACATAATTATGACTTAAATAGAGGGACAGGTCCAGATCTGAATGGCAGGAGTGTGTATAAGAGTTTGTTCCAGCCCAGCCCACAACTGATTACAAATCATAGTCTATCGCCGTGACTTGGGGGGTTGATTATTTAAGTCAGGTGATAGAACTGACTCACACTCTTCCTGCAATGACTGAAACAGACCAACGCAGGAGAATAGTGTTCCGGGATGAAACAGCTGACCTAGTTGAGAGGTGATAAGACTCTGGCACACCCATTGGTTCTGGAATAGAGAAGGTGCAAATAAAGTTTGCAATTTGGCATCAATAACATGACAGTAATTCTACTTCAATAACAAATGTGTGAATACCAATTAATTTAAAACCCACCATAGCAGGTAGGACTAAATAAGGTTACATAACCTTGCCTACTAGCTATACTAATGATATGTTGTCCAGAGGGTAACTGCAAACATATCAATATGTTCCAGCAGTAAAGTAAGCACACTGTTGACTCAAGAGAGGATGCTAATCAGTCCATCTCTGAAACCTATCAAAAAGGCGAATATATTGATAAAAGCTGTCACGACTTCCGCCGAAGTCAGCTCCTCTCCTTGTTCGGGCGGTGTTCGGCGATCGACGACACCGGCTTTCTAGCCATCGCCGCTCCATTTTTCATATATCCATTTGTCTTGTCTTGTTTTCATACACACCTGGTTGTCATTTCCACAATCAATCGACCTGCATTTTACCCTCTGTTTCCCAATGGAAATATGCAGATGTATGCTATAACGCGCCAATAGGATCTTGCTAGCTCGTGCATGGCTCTGCACACCTCCTTGCTTGTTCTGCCTACTATGTCTCATTAAATTATTTGTATCTTAGAAATCCATTTGCATTGCTAGTTATAGCTTAATGTTAGCTAGCTAACTAACATTGAACCTAGTTGGGTAGCTTTACCTTGGCAATCGGTTTGTATTGCTAGTACTTGTTAATTGTTTAGCTAGCTATCTAGCATTTATTTTATTTATTTATTTAATTTAACTAGGCAAGTCAGTTAAGAACAAATTCTTATTTACAATGACGGCCTACACCAGCCAAACCCAGGCGACGCTGGGCCAATTGTGCGCCGCCCTCTAGCTAGCTACATGTCTTAACAAAATACTCCACTTTACCAGATGATTACATGACCCATCAAGTTAGCCAGGTGTGTCTGACGGTGATTACAGCTATCTATTGTATAATAATTCAGCGTTGGTGCTCTGGAGCCTAGTGTTATTGTTGTCAAGGAGCGTTCGGACTCAGTCAGGACCAGGTTTCAGCTACTGCGCATTTCAGCTACTAGGTTTCAGTTACTAGGCATGGTCCTAGGGCTCAGGTCCTCTGAGAAAGAAAGAAAATTAAAGAGAGCATACTTAAATTCACACAGGACACCAGATAAGACAGGAGAAATATAAACTATTGCAGCATAAATACTGGAGGCTGAGAAAGGAGGGGTCGGGAGACACTGTGGCCCCGGACATGGCCAAACAGGCAAGATATAACCCCACCCACTTTGCCAAAGCACAGCCCCCACACCACTAGAGGGATATCTCCAACCACCAACTTACCATCCTGAGACAAGGCCGAGTATAGCCCACAAAGATCTCCCCCACGGCACAACCCAATTCGGGTACTAACCCGGACAGGAAGATCACGTCAGTGACTCAACCCACTCAAGTGATGCACCCCTCCTAGGGATGGCATGGAAGAGCACCAGTAAGCCTGTGACTCAGCCCCTGTAATTAGTTTGAGGCAGAGAATCCCGGTGGAGAGAGGGGAACTGGCCAGGCAGAGACAGCAAGGAAGGTTTGTTGCTCCAGTGTCTTTCCGTTCACCTTCACACTCTTGGGCCAGACTACACTCAATCATAGGACCTACTGAAGAGATGAGTCTTCAATAAAGACTTAAAGGTTCAGACTGAGTCTGCATCTCTTACATGGACAGGCAGACCATTCCATAAAAATGGAGCTCTATAGGAGAAAGCCCTGCCTTCAACTGTTTGCTTAGAAATTCTACGGACAATAAGGAGGCCTGCGTCTTGTGACCGTAGCGTACGTGTAGGTATGTACGGCAGGACCAAATCGGAAAGATAGGTAGGAGCAAGCCCATGTAATGCTTTGTAGGTTAGCAGTAAAACCTTGAAATCAGCCCTTGCCTTAACAGGAAGCCAGTGTAGAGAGGCTAGCACTGGAGTAATATGATCACATTTTTTGGTTCTAGTCAAGATTCTAGCAACCGTGTTTATTTAGTGCTTTATCTGGGTAGGCGGAAAGTAGAGCATTGCAGTAGTCTGACCTAGAGGTGACAAAAGCATGGATTAATTGTTCTACATAATTTTTGTACAGAAAGTTTCAGATTTTTGCAAAAAGCTGTCCTTGAAACAGTCTTGATATGTTCGTCAAAAGAAAGATCAGGGTCCAGAGGAACGCCGAGGTCCTTCACAGTCCAACCATCAATATTAATTGTCAGATTCAACAGAAGATCTCTTTGTTTCTTGGGACCTAGAACTAGCATCTCTGTTTTGTCTGAGTTTAAAAGTAGAACATTTGCCGCCATGCACTTCCTTATGTCTGAAACACAGGCTTCCAGGTAGGGCCATTTTGGGGCTTCACCATGTTTCATCAAAATGTACAGCTGTGTGTCGTCCGCATAACAGTGAAAGTTAACGTTATGTTTCCGAATGACATCACCAAGAGTTAAAATATATAGTGAAAACAATAGTGGTCCTAAAACGGAGCCTTGAGGAACACTGAAATTTATAGCTGATTTGTCAGAGGACAAACCACCCACAGAAACAAACTGATATCTTTCCGACAGATAAGATCTAAACCAGGCCAGAACTTGTCCGTGTAGAGCAATTTGGGTTTCCAATCACTCCAAAAGAATGTCTTGATCGATAGTATCAAAAGCAGCACTAAGGTCTAGGAGCACGAGGACAGATGCAGAACCTCGGTCTGATGCCATTAAACGGTAATTTACCACCTTTACAAGTGCAGTCTCAGTGTTATGATGGGGTCTAAAACCACGCTGAAGTGTTTCGTATACATTGTTTGTCTTCAGGAAGGAAGCTTTTTCAAACATTTTTGAGAGGAATGGGAGATTCGATATAGGCCGATAGTTTTTTATATTTTCTGGGTCAAGGTTTGGCTTTTTCAAGAGAGGCTTTATTACTGCCAGTTTTAGTGAGTTTGGTACACATCCGGTGGATAGAGAGACATTTATTTATTATGTTCAACATAGGAAGGCCAAGCACAGGAAGCAGCTCTTTCAGTAGTTTAGTTGGAATAGGGTCCAGTATGCAGCTTGAAGGTTTAGAGGCCATGATTATTTTCATCAATGTGTCAAGAGATATAGTACTTAAACACTTGAGTGTCTCCCTTGATCCTAGGTCCTAGCAGAGTTATGCAGACTCAGGACAACTGAGCTTTGGAGGAATACACAGATTTAAAGAGGAGTCTGTCATTTGCTTTCTTATGATCATGATATTTTCCTCAAAGAAGTTAATGAATTTATCACTGCCGAAGTGAAAGCTATCCTCTCTTGGGGAATGCTGCTTTTTAGTTTGCTTTGCGACAGTATCAAAAATACATTTGCGATTGTTCTTATTTTCCTCAATTAGGTTGGAAAAATAGGATGATCGAGCAGCAGTGAGGGCTTTTCGATACTGCACAATACTGTCTTTCCAAGCTAGTCGGAAGACTTCCAGTCTGGTGTAGCGCCATTTCCTTTCCAATTTTCTGGAAGCTTGCTTCAGAGCTCGGGTATTATATGTATACCAGGGAGCCAGTTTCTTATGAAAAATGTTTTTTGTTTTTAGGGGTGCGACTGCATCTAGGGTTTTGTGCAAGGTTAAATTGAGTTTCTCAGTTAGGTGGTTAACTGATTTTTGTACTCTGACTTCCTTGGGTAGGTGGAGGGAGTCTGGAAGGGCATCTAGAAATCTTTGGATTGCCCGAGAATTTATAGCACGGCTTTTGATGATCCTTGGTTGGGGTCTGAGCATTTGTTGCGATTGCAAATGAAATAAAATGGTGGTCCATAGTCCAGGATTATGAGGAAAAACATTAAGGTCCACAACATTTATTCCACGGGACAAAACTAGGTCCAGAGTATGACTGTGGCAGTGAGTAGGTCCGGAGACATTTAGTCAATGATGTCTCTGAAAGCCTTTTAGAGTGGGTCTATGGACTTTTCCATGTGAATATTAAAGTCACCAAAAATTAGAATATTATCTGCCATGACTACAATGTCCGATAGGAATTCAGGGAACTCAGTGTGGAACGCTGTATATGGCCCAGGAGGCCTGTAAACAGCAGCTATAAAAAGTGATTGAGTAGGCTGCATAGATTTCATGTGCATTCCCCCATTCCATATTTACTTCTGTTCCACTTTTCTCCTTGTTTTCCTGTCCACCATCTTACCTGCACCTCTGGCCACACTGGCAGCCATTGGGGCTCCGGACACTCAGTGATATTTTTCAGTGATGTCCAGTAGATGGTTGTCTCATCATTACAGTTTTCAGTGGTACACCTAGATGGCAGCATTGTATCGCTGTTGAGGAACCGAAGTGCCAAAACCTGTTAGAATGTTGTGGAGATGAGGCTATCACTTTGGACATGATTTGCCTATAAGCCATTTGCAACCGGAGACTGACCTTTAGTGCATCCTGTTACATCCTAGCACACAACATCATGCATTATTAGAGGATGGAGATGTGGTCAGTATGCAGCTTGAAGGTTTTGTGCTGCTGCCATGTTGTGTTGCTACCATTTTGTTGTCATGTTGTGTTGCTACCATGCTGTGTTGTCATGTGTTGCTGCCATGCTATGTTGTTGTCTTAGGTCTCTCTTTATGTAGTGTTGTGGTGTCTCGCTTGTTGTGATGTGTGTTTTGTCCTATATTTTTATTTAATTTTGTATTTTTAATCCCAGCCCCCATCCCGCAGGAGGCCTTTTGGTAGGCTATCATTGTAAATTCTATATTTTTCTTAACTGATTTGCCTAGGTAAATTAAGGTTAAATAAACAAAACAAAAAAAAATACAAAATATTTTAATAAAATATAATCCTGAGAAAAGTAATCTGTACCATACGCCTACAGGTTGAATAAGAACCAACCCGTGAAAGATGATCCCACTCATGCGTTTCATTCTCGCCCGTGTTCACGTGCTATCGGAGTTATCTGTACTCCACGTCGGAATTGCAAGTGCTAAAAATTTTTTTTGCGGAGTTGTCAACTTGTGAATTTTTACCACTTACCTTTCACCTTTTCAACCAAAAGTTGACAGATCAGTTTTTGACAACTTCCTTATTAATAGGTAGCCTTTAGCTCATGTAGGCCTAGCTAGTTTGACCATATGGCAATGTTAAGCAAACTAGCTAACTTCATTATTAACAACGTTATTATTAACAACATTAATAACAGCACTTGAACACGAACATGTCGGATTTCAGACTTTCCAACTCCCAGTTTCCCATTTCACACGAGCACATGAAGAAAACAATATGGTTCCTAAACATCAATAAAATGTCCTGGATAAATGATATAGGCTTGATTAAATGATATAGGCTTTATAAGATAAAGCATACAATATTTATGAGAAGTCTTGGGAATGTTTATTGATAAAACCAATACAGCTTTTTGTTACAGGTTTACAAATGATGCTTTGCATTTAGCCTATCAAGCAGGCTGCATAAGATATTTTCTTCCTATGTGATATCTGTGTATCTTTTGCTCAATTAGTTATTAAAGGACGATAATAACGTTGCTACTTTAATTGAATAAATTAACACAGCAATGGGAGTAGGCCTAGAGTAGGCGGAGCGAAAGGTAAATTAGACGTTATCCGTGATGTCATTTTCTATTGTGCTGGCAGGCGATAGTCTCTTCGGTCCATCCTCTTCGCCAGCTGCCATAACGAAACCCCACTGTGCTCATGGCTCTTTGCGCTGTCTGGTAGACTACAGAGTATACAGACCTCTCTACATTATAGCCTTCACCGTCGGCTCTGCCAACCGATTTTAAATTATACGCAAAGGACTGTCTAATTTACCGGGCCACGGTGATTAGAATTTCGATGCGCACGACGATTCCATGCGCACGATCATTCAAAGGGGAGGATCTGCTCTAACATTCTGTGTCAATTTACGGCATTTACGCTGTCTGTCGCCATTCTAAGGCTTCAAAGGTTAGGCTTCTCAATTGACGGTTTCTAATATTATTTTTAGGTCGAAGTATTGTTTAGGTTTAGTCTAATCAGATCTACGGTTACTTGGCTACTAAGCTTTCAAGGATACGACAACAACACGAGTGGTCTAAGGATCATCTGTGTCAACGAGCTGAGGAGAAACCGTAAAAATGTTCGAGACGAGAGGGATTCCTTTTATTCTGCTTGACATCGCCTGTCTAATTCTCGGTATGTATCTGCTTGCTATGACTTGCTTATTATAATGTTGTTATATTGTAATGAGTTAACCTTATTTACATAATATTTGACAATCGCTGTCAAGTGTATAGGCTATCGAGGGAGTGGTTATATGTTGCTTATTGGTCAAACGAGGGTGAATCTTTCGAGAAGAAGTTGATCATTTGATAATAAGTAGGCTAAATAACACCAAAACAAGTATTTTGTGACCAAAGCAGTGAAAGAGATTGAGTGCCATGTGTCTTACTGCTCCTGCTGCACTCCGTTGATTGATGTTGAACAGTTAGTTGCTTGTGGAATTGGTGATGATACAATGTAATAGAACGATAACAAATGTAACTCTTGCGTTCTAGAATGATTATTAAAATTGTATTCCTGCCGTAAAAGTAGGGACTATGGAATGAGCCTTGCTGTTGTTTAGATTGCATTAAATTATAGCCATCACCCCTACATTATCTGGCGTCAGTTATAGCCATCACCCCTACAGTATCTAGCGTCAACAAATTATATTGGCTTTTCAAAGCTATCAGGTGCTGTTTTCCATAGCTGCCAATACAGGACTAGTAAAGGCCCAGTGGCCTACATTTGTGGGGAAAATGTTTTTTTAAATAAATTATTAATAGTTTTAATTCCGAATTTTCAGGGGGTGCTGGTTTCTATTTCAGGCAGTACTGAATAACCATTCATTTGTAATGATTTATCCATTGTTGCTTGGAAATTTCATGGCCTTATTGTGTTAATGATTCTTGATCCTACTTGCCCTCTATTTAGGAATCCTGGTGTAGGAGTTTAATCTAATGATGAATTATGGAAGTCCTGGATGGGTCATAGATAAGGTATCCCAGAGAGCAGTGCACTAATTTCCTTTCCCTGTGTGCTGAACATTAGTCTAACTCTATGGTACTGAAGAACTGATTCAGATGTTTTAAATGTGCTTAGAGAGTAAGAAACTTAGCAATATGAATATAACTGATGTGAGTGCTACTTTTTTTCTGTCAAGATTACATCAACTTGGAACTGATTTCACACTCAGATAGTGTCTCTCTACTAGATAGAGCTTCCTCAGTCATGACATACATATGGTTTGGGGTGATAGCATACTAAAAATACAAAACCTTCATCACAAGGTGTGTGTTGAAAGTGGATTCTATGGTTCTCAGAACATATAGTAAATACTAGAGATACAGTTGAAGTCGGAAGTTTACATACACTTAGGTTGGAGTCATTAAAACCACTCCACCAATTTCTTATTACAAACTATAGTTTTGGTAAGTTGGTTAGGACATATACTTTGTGCATGACAAGTCATTTTTCCTACAATTGTTTACAGACAGATAATTTCACTTATAACTCACTGTATCACAATTCCAGTGGGTCAGAAGTTCACATACACTAAGTTGACTGTGCCTTTAATTAAACAGCTTGGAAAATTCCAGAAAATTATGTCATGGTTTTAGAAGCTTTTGATAGGCTAATTGACCTAATTTGAGTCAATTGGAGGTGTCCCTGTGGAGGTATTTTGAGACCTACCTTCAGACTCAGTGACAGTGGCAGGTTTGTTGTGGTGCCATATTCTTTCCATTTTTTAATAATGGATTTAATGGTGCTCTGTGGGATGTTCAAAGTTTCTGATATTTTTTATAACCCAACCCTGATCTGTACTTCTCCACAACTTTGTCCCTGACCTGTTTGGAGAGCTCCTTGGTCTTCATGGTGCCGCCTGCTTGATGGTGCCCCTTGCTTAGTGGTGTTGCAGACTCTGGGGGGCCTTTCAGAACTGAGATCATGTGACAGATCATGTGACACTTAGATTGCACACGTGGACTTTATTTAACTAATAATGTGACTTCTGGTGCAACCAATTACCTTCAGATCTTATTTAGGGGCATCATAGCAAAGGGGGTGAATACATATGCACGCACCACTTTTCAGGTTTTTATTTTTTAGATTTCGCTTCACCAATTTGGACTATTTAGTGTATGTCCATTACATGAAATACAAATAAAAATCTATTTAATTACAGGTTGTAATGCAATTGTTTGAAACCTGGATGTTTAACTTCATATTAGCCAAAATCCGAGGGAAATATTTTATAAATATCCTCGTATGCGCTCTGCTCTCCTGACCATTCCACGTTCTTTCATTGTCTAGTTATCAAGGCACAAGACGAGACACAGGAGGCAGATTGTTGGGAGTCTTACAATGTTTAATCATCTTGGTCAGGTCGCAGTTGTAAATGAGAACTTGTTCTCAACTGGCCAAACTGTTTAAATAAAGGTGAAATAAAGGCAGGCAGAATGGTCAGGCAGGCGGGTACAAAGTCCAGAAACAGGCAAGGGTCAAAACCAGGAGGACTAGAAAAAGGAGAATGCAAAAAGCAGGAGAATAGGAAAACCGCTGGTTGACTTGGAACCATACAAGACGAACTGGCACAGAGAGACAGGAATCAATACTCTGGGGAAAACAAGTGACACCTGGAGGGGGTGGAGACAATAACGAGGACTGGTGAAACTGATCAGGGTGTGACACTAGTAGCCAAATGCAGTCATATTAGCAGATCTCCCCACTTTCTACATTTCTAATGGATATTTCCATCTCTGTCCATGAAACCTCATGTGCGGTGTGCATTTAGAACGTTTTTTCCCCGCATATTGCCTTTTGGAACATTTAAGTTTACCTCTGTATGCACATTGCTGCGTTTAAAATGTGAAGACATATTAGTTTAGCAACATTAAGCTAAACATTCTGATTTGTTCCATCAGCCTTAATTGAAAAGGTGTATACCTCCACTACAGTACTTTTATACTCATCAGTGGTGATTAAGGAGTAAGTATACTGGGGAGGAGGTGTAGTTTGCAACTGGAGTCACACACAGTTTGTGGATCTGTGCAAAACTGCTACAGTAAGTGTATTTTTTATTTCTCACTGATATGAAAGATAATGTTTCGAAAGCCGGTTTGAAAGAAATGATTATTGATGTTTCTTAATGTTAAATTACAGTTTCGGGAATTGTCGTTCACTTGGAACCAACTGTGGGCGAATGTGTAACCGCTGAGAACTGTTTGAGAGCTAAAAAATAGCCGACCAAAAGGTCGGAAATGATAAACAGAGTTCAAAAGGTACTCACACTCAAACCATGAAAAGGAAAAACACAGAGGCCGAGATGCTAAAATAATCTAGCCAGTTTAATCCACGCTCAAAAGAAAACACAGGGTAACAGTTATTTAAAAAACTGAAAGTAAAAAGAGTAAATAAGAGACTTCAGTAGACACTGTAGCGCAGCAGGTGCAAACATCTATTTCATTAGATACTAGCGAATGGGGAGTCAACAAAGTATATGAACAGAGAATATGTAGAGAAATATACAAAAATTACAATTCAAATTTTTACATACGATTGAAGTAAAACAACGTTATAGGCTAAATAGCGTTATCATAAAAACATTCTAGAAAAATGTATCGGTACAGTACTCAGGTGTACAGCTCAGAGGGCAGGCGGGGGGACTGCTGGTGCATCCAGACAACATTACAAGGTCCAATTACTAATTTAAGCCTTGGGGGTGTAGAGTTTTCAGATAGAAGATCCATCGGGCTTCACTCTGGAGAAGACGTTCATCCATATCGTGGCATCTGGGGCTTGGGAAACATGGTCAATGGCACAGAACTTAAGATCACTTGTAATTTGTCAGATCTCTGACCATGTCCTCAACTGCAGGCCTCTATTGAGGAAATTCAAGTAATGTTTATGTCCATGTCTCGGGTGCAGATGCGTCTGATGCGTAAGAATTGGCTGTATGAAAGCCTCTCTTCAAAGCGTCAGGATGGTAGCTAGATGCATGAACAAGACTATTTTTGTCCATAGGTTTGACATAAATACTCATCCAAGTCGAACTCAAATATTTTTTAGGATCATGTTGGGTCGTTTTTCACAGCTTTTATTTCCCCTAAAATCTTTCCTGTTATTGTCAAGCTTTTTGTTTGTTATCCCTGGTCCCTAAAATGTCTGCTGCGTGATAGCAGCAGAGATGAAAGAGAACTTTACCGATGTCAACTAGATTGAAACATTCATCGATTTATGACATTCTGGTGAGAAATGGTTTATGTAGTCTTGTAGGGTAGTAATGACAAGAGAAGCTTCATGTATCTAATTATGGACAAGTTGACTAACAAATAGCCTACCAAAATATCAGAAATGATAAGAAACATATCTAAATTAGGCTTCAAAAGAAATCCCACACTCCGTGTCAAGCAATCGTTCCGCATTTACTCTGCTGGTTGCCAGAAACCTTCATGTGAATATCATGACTGTCTGCTGCATGTCTGTGTGGTGTTCTATCTCAGAACTTTCACTGACAACAAAGTAACCGAAACACATTATACAGTATAGCAGACCCTTTGAAATGTTTGACATTTTGAATGTGATTGAGATAACCAAGGTCCATAAAGATCCTACTATTTGAAGTGTTTTGGTGAATGGATATCTCTGAGCTATTTGCACTGAAGCTTAACCATGACCAGCTTCTCCTGTGTGTGTCCTCTCCTGTCCTCTTTGGAGAGAGAGAGAACCTAGGCAGTATATTTGACCTCTCAGCTTCCCTATTAAATCTAAACATGTCAAACAGATAACCAGAAAATGAACAACTATGACAAATGGTTTGATAAATGCAAAAACCTAAAAGAAATTGAGAAACCTATCCTACCATGAACATAGAGACCCAGAAAACCTGAGTCTACACCTTCACTATGGTGAATCACTAAAACAATACAGAAATACACTATGGAAAAAGAAGGAACAGCATGTCAGAAATCAGCTCAAAGTAAATGAAGAATCAATAGACTAACCACTTCTGGGAAAATTGGAAAACACTAAAACAACACGAAGAGTTATCTATCCAAAATGGAGATGTATGGGTAAACCACTTCTCCAATCTTTTTGGCCCTATAACAAAGAACAAACAGCAAAAACATATACATGATCAAATACAAATCTTAGAATCAACTATTTAAGACTACCCGGAACACACTGAATTCTCCAATTAAATTGAATGAACTACAAGTACAAACCCTCCAACCCAAAAAGGCCTGTGGTGTTGATGGTATCCTCAATGAAACGATAAAATATACAGATGACAAATTCCAATTGGCTATACTTAAACTCTAAAATCATCCTTAGCTCTGGTTTCTTCCCCAATATTTGGAACCAAGGAGTGATCACTCCAATCCACAAAAGTGGAGACAAATTTGACCACAGTAACTACCGTGGGATATGCGTCAACAGCAACTTTGGGAAAATCCTCTGCATTATCATTAACAGCAGACTCGTACATTTCCTCAGTGAAAACAATGTACTGAGCAAATGTCAAATTAGCTTTTTACCAAATTACCGTACAACAGACCGTGTTCACCCTGCAAACCCTAATTGACAAACAAAACAGAGGCAAAGTCTTCTCATGCTTTGTTGATTTCAAAAAACCTATGACTCAATTTGGCATGAGGGTGTGCTATACAAATGGATGGAAAGTGGTGTTGGGGGGAAAAAATACGACACTATAAAATCCACGGCCTAAACATCAGTGCCACAAGTAACTTCCCCATAGCTGTGAACGAGCTGAAAGACAAAGCCAGGAAGGGCCCTCTATGCCATCAAAAGGAACATAAAATTTGACATACCAATTAGGATCTGGCAAAAAATACTTGAATCAGTTATAGAACCCATTGCCCTTTATGGAAGTGAGGTATGGGGTCCCCTCACCAACCAAGAATTCACAAAATGGGACAAACACCAAATTGAGACTCTGCATGCAGAATTCTGCAAAAATATCCTTTGTGTTCAACGTAAGGATCAATCCGATACCCACTAATTATCAAAATCCAGAAAAGAGCCGTTAAATTCTACAACCATCTAAAAGGAAGCGATTCCCAAACCTTCCAAAACAAATCTCTCACCTACAGAGAGATGAACCTGGAGAAGAGTCCCCTAAGCAAGCTGGTCCTGGGGCTCTGTTCACAAACACAGACAGACCCCACAGAGCCCCAGGACAGCAACACAATTAGACCCAACCAAATCATGAGAAAACAAAAAGATAATTACTTATTGAACAAAAACAGCGCAAACTAGAATGCTATTGGCCCTAAACAGAGACTACACAGTGGCAAAATACCTGACCACTGTGACTGACCCAAACCTAAGGAAAGCTTTGACTATGTACAGACTCAGTAAGCATGGCCTTGCTATTGATAAAGGCTGCCGTAGCCAGACCTGGCTCTCAAGAGAAGACAGGCAATGTGCACACTGCCCACAAAATGAGGTGGAAACTGAGCTGCACTTTCTAACCTATTGCCAAATGTATGACCATATTAGAGACATATTTCCCTCAGATTACACAGTGTGCCATCACAGCAGCAATATTTGTGACCTGTTGCCACAAGGGCAACCAGGGAATAACAAACACCATTGTAAATACAACCCATATTTATGTTTATTTATTTTCCCCTTTGTACTTTAACCATTTGTACATCGTTACAACACTGTACATGACATTTGTAATGTCTTTATTCTTTTGGAACGTCTGAGTGTAATATTTACTGATCATTTTTATTGTTTCTCACTTTTGTATATTATCTACTTCACTTGCTTTGGCAATGTTAACATATGTTTCCCATGCCAATAAAACCCCCTGAATTGAATTGAGAGAGAGCGTTTACATGCTGAGTACGGCAGAGCGTTTACATGTTGAGTACGGCAGAGCGTTTACATGCTGAGTACGGCAGAGCGTTTACATGCTGAGTACGGTAGAGCGTTTACATGCTGAGTACGGCAGAGCGTTTACATGCTGAGTACGGCAGAGTGTTTACATGCTGAGTGTATGAGTTTGAGGATGTAGTGTGACAGTTGAGCAACACAGACCTCCACTCTGTCCCTCAGGGGAAGAGGGGCCTCATGCTTCTGGCTTCAACTTGAACCAGAATAAAAAAGGCTGTGCCGTTTTCCCAGCATGCCTTTCCCCAGCAATAACAAAAGGCTGAACGGACAGGGAGCCAGAGAAGACACATTCAAGTCAGACATTGAACGGTCATAACCTATTATTTATGATACACTATCAACCGGTCTTTACCGTTTGGATCCATAGAGTAATGAGCTACTACTCACCAATTGCACTACAGCACCGATTTCCCAAAGAGATTGTACAACCTGTGCTGTGAAAAAACGGTCATTATGTTGTCATTTCATCATATGTGATGTCATTGTTGTTGAACCGTTTCTTTTGATGCTATGTTGTCATTCAACTGGAGCATTTACTGAAGGGCCTCCCTTGGGAACTCATTCTCATAGCTAGTGACGGATTGGTCCCAGACCAGTCTCTAAAACATTCCTCTCTGAAACAATCGTTCCCTTAGAGTAGGGTTGCAAAATTCTGGTACCTTTCCCAAAACTCCCTCGTTTTTCAGAAATCCTGGAGATTCCTGGAATTATGAGTGAATAAGCAGGAAATCTGGTAATCATCCAACCAGCATTTCTGGAAAAAATGAATAGAAACCAAACAATTTTAGGTCAGGGAAAGAATAGAATTGGGGTGGAATGTGTGAGTTCTTTAAAGTAAATTCAGTTCCATGAGTGACTTTTTCCAATTAAACGCCTGGGCAGGGGACAAGACAGCTAGGCAGGGATGCATGCCCCGCCTGTACAATTGTAGAGGAAACACTGCTCTGAGTCTGAAGTCTCTGGTTGAATATTAACATCTCTGCATCATTACAAACACGTGCTGGTACTGTAGTAGCATGGTAGACACTGTGGTGTTGCTGCTGTCAATAGTGTCCCTGCTGCAAGACATAATACTATTGTTACAAAGTTAACCCCTTAACTTCCTCTCTCCATCCACAGCGGGACTGCCCCTGGCAGCCCTTAAATTGGGCCAAATCAAGCCCTATCAGAGGGGCTTTTTCTGTAACGATGACAGCATCAGCTACCCCTTCCACCCCAGCACAGTCACCTCCAATGTGCTCTACGGTGTGGGCTTCACTTTGCCCATTTGCTCTGTAAGTAACAATGGAAGAGTTGACAAAACAAAATCTTACATTTTTACTAACCAAATATTGAACAGCTGGCTTAGAGTACATTATAATGGACAGCTACAGTACTACCCTAACTAATAAACAGGCAGCTGTTCTATCCAAATTGCCAGTTAACTTTTGATACCATACACAGTGTTCCATTTAGTTATTTTGTTAAACACCTGGTCATGATGTAAGGCTTCAACTTTAGGGAGGATGTCCATAGAGCTTAGGTGTCAGAACCAAAGAGTTCAATTCAACAAGGCCATACCCAGTAATCAAAACAAATTGATACGATGCCACTACAACCAGATTACAACCATGTAAACATATTGATGTTATTTCAACCAGCTTATAACCATATAAACCGCCCGGGGATTTGATCCAGCAACCTTTTCAGTTACAGCCCCAACCCTCTAACCACTACGCTACCTGCCGCCCCATTATTACTTCAACCAGCTTATAACCGTATAAACTGGTTGTAATTATATTTCAACCAGTTTATAACCATATAAACCATTTAATTATGTTACCTCAACCAGTTTATAACCATATAAACCATTTAATTATGTTACCTCAACCAGTTTATAACCATAAACCATTTAATTATGTTACCTCAACCAGTTTATAACCATATAAACCATTTATGTTACCTCAACCAGTTTATAACCATATAAACCATTTAATTATGTTACCTCAACCAGTTTATAACCATATAAACCATTTATGTTACCTCAACCAGTTTATAACCATATAAACCATTTAATTATGTTACCTCAACCAGTTTATAACCATATAAACCATTTAATTATGTTACCTCAACCAGTTTATAACCATATAAACCATTTAATTATGTTACCTCAACCAGCTTATAACCATATAAACTGATTGTAATGTTATTTCAGTGTGGAGGCGAAAGAAACGCACACCTGTTAAGGCGAGGTGCTGGCTGGCAGAGTAGAACACCTGTTAAGGCGAGGTGCTGGCTGGCAGAGTAGAACACCTGTTAAGGCGAGGTGCTGGCTGGCAGAGTAGAACACCTGTTAAGGCGAGGTGCTGGCTGGCAGAGTAGAACACCTGTTAAGGCGAGGTGCTGGCTGGCAGAGTAGAACACCTGTTAAGGCGAGGTGCTGGCTGGCAGAGTAGAACACCTGTTAAGGCGAGGTGCTGGCTGGCAGAGTAGAACACCTGTTAAGGCGAGGTGCTGGCTGGCAGAGTAGAACACCTGTTAAGGCGAGGTGCTGGCTGGCAGAGTAGAACACCTGTTAAGGCGAGGTGCTGGCTAGCAGAGTAGAACACCTGTTAAGGCGAGGTGCTGGCTGGCAGAGTAGAACACCTGTTAAGGCGAGGTGCTGGCTAGCAGAGTAGAACACCTGTTAAGGCGAGGTGCTGGCTGGCAGAGTAGAACACCTGTTAAGGCGAGGTGCTGGCTGGCAGAGTAGAACACCTGTTAAGGCGAGGTGCTGGCTGGCAGAGTAGAACACCTGTTAAGGCGAGGTGCTGGCTAGCAGAGTAGAACACCTGTTAAGGCGAGGTGCTGGCAAGCACCTTGACAGACAAGCTGTCTTCATCAGGGTTTAATGTAATGTTATTTCAACCAGTTTATAACCATATCAACCGGTTGTAATGATGTTATTTCAACCAGATTACAACCATATAAACTGGATTGGAATGATATTTCAACCAGCTTTGCCGACCGGGTAAGGGTTAACTCAAGAGGATGCACAGTCCACAGTGTCCCAATTCCCCTTTCACATATCCCCATTTTATTTTGACACGTCATTCCAGCCACCCCTATAGAGTATTTCATTCACACACCTCATTCCAGCCACCCCTATAGAGTATTTCATTCACACACCTCATTCCAGCCACCCTATAGAGTATTTCATTCACACGTCATTTCAGCCACCCCTATAGAGTATTTCATTCACACACCTCATTCCAGCCACCCCTATAGAGTATTTCATTCACACACCTCATTCCAGCCACCCCTATAGAGTATTTCATTCACACACCTCATTCCAGCCACCCCTATAGAGTATTTCATTCACACACCTCATTCTAGCCACCCCTATAGAGTATTTCATTCACACACCTCATTCCAGCCACCCCTATAGAGTATTTCATTTACACATGTCATTTCAGCCACCCCTATAGAGTATTTCATTCACACATGTCATTTCAGCCACCCCTATAGAGTATTTCATTCACACACCTCATTCCAGCCACCCCTATAGAGTATTTCATTCACACACCTCATTCCAGCCACCCCTATAGAGTATTTCATTCACACACCTCATTTCAGCCACCCCTATAGAGTATTTCATTCACACACCTCATTCCAGCCACCCCTATAGAGTATTTCATTCACACACCTCATTCCAGCCACCCCTATAGAGTATTTCATTCACACACCTCATTCTAGCCACCCCTATAGAGTATTTCATTCACACATATCCTGATATCCGCATGTCATTTCAGCCACCCCTATAGAGTATTTCATTCACACACATCCTGATATCCGCATGCCATTTCAGTCACTTCTGAAGCTTGTGTTGTGAAAGCTTCTCAGATGTTATTGGATCATTTGTGGTTTTCATCAATAGTAAGGCCTTTAGAGTCCAACCGATCAGGAAAACCTGAAAAGAACTAGCAACCCTGTAGTCAAGCTGTTTATTTTGTTACCCTGTTAACTAGGCCATTCAAACATGATTTATAACATATCACTTATTCTGACTTGGGCCATAGATGCATTCATAAATTATTGATTCTACCAGAAATGAGATTAAATCAAATTGACATGTCTGTTATTGAGGTTCCTGCTGATAGGCTTTGGAACAAACACAGGTTACCATCTCTGTCCAAAAAGAACTGGAACACTTTCCTGGAACACTGTTGATACAGATTCTATTTGAAGAATGACAGAGACAGAAGTGTTGGCACTGTTCCCTTTGTGTGTTACTTAGGAAAGCATGTCTACTACTAGCTATTGTCTACTATCCTGTGTTACGGTCAGAAGTTGAGCTGGTGTGCGTGTAGTGTTGGTGACTGATTCCTCTTCCTGGTCTTCTAAATTCTTTACTGTGATAACCTTAACACACACACACTAGACTTTTGTTTTTCATAAACTATGTCTATTCCATTATAATTCACTGGAGTCCCATACACAACACTTACATCTCAACTCCAGTCCCCTGGACCAGACCAACTGATTTATTTCTTACATCAACCCGTTGCCGTGGCAACATTTCAAACTGTGGTGCTTCACAATGCAGCTTTCAACAGAACAGAGAAAAGGGGTCTGGCTAGTGAGAGTGAATCTATCACCTGAGAGTCATGGGGGGCCAGTTTCTCCTCTCTGTCCTTGACGATGTCAGTAGTAGGATCTGACCATGATAATGTAAAAAAATATAACCCCTTTATTCAGCTATGGAAATGATTTGCATACTAATGTGAACTAAGCTCAACTAACCTTTTTACACAGCCTGCTTCTACTTTCCTTGGGTCAATGTGTGTCAAAGCTTGCAGTGTGCGATTTGACGTTTTAAAAACTATGGTTTTGTGTTTATTACGAATTACTAATGATTGCTTCCACAGCACGTTTGAAGTATACCGTTTCCCTACTGTATGTAGTGGGAAACTCTATTTGGAAGTTTCTAATGTAACTAACATCTTCCTGAAAAAGCATTCCAGTTACTTCTAACATGATGACCCACTGTGCTTTAAGGAACGCAGGGAGAGAGAAAGAGGAACAGAGAGATTTCACTTGCTTTGGCAATGTAAACATTTGTTTCCCATGCCAATAAAGCCCCTTGAATTGAATTTCGAGAGAAGAGAGCAGAGAGAGAACACTATTGCTGGTCGTTGTGTAATGGACATCTAGGCCTACTTGTGGATTGCATGTCCATTGCACTGTGCACTCAAGCACGAAACAGCTGTGAAAGTTTAGGGTGGTGGAGAGGGAGGATCATTTGGGCTGGTTGGTTCTTCCATGAACACCTCTTCACCAGGGGAGAGAGTAGTGTTAGTTCCCATGACAACTCTTTAGCTACCATGTTGTTTTTCCATTCCTCCTGTTCCTGACAGCCTGCAATGTTGAAATATCTACTTGAAGATGCTTTTAGTCATGCTTGCACACGTTTTACATATGGGTGGCCCCGGGACTCAAACCCACAAACCTGGCAATGCAAGAACCGTGCTCTACCAACTGAGCCATACAAGATCACTACAGTGTATGTCTTGGCTGGTCGGGACTTTCCTCTCCGAATGCTCTCTTCTGCTCAGTGTTAGACGGGTGTATGTGGGTGCAGGATAACAAGGTGTTCAGAGTCTACTCTCCTAACCTGTTCCTCCTGTTCTCTTTCATTTTGCTAGCTGGACTCCCGTTCGCAATACTCACACCGCTACACAATCCCTTCAAACGGGGATTTTTCTGTAACGATGATTCGATCAAGTACCCTCTAAAAGAAGACACCATATCCTATGAGTTGTTAGGTGGAGTTATGATACCAGTCACAGTACTCACTGTAAGTGCACCTGTTTTATGTTAACTTCTTTCTCTTCCTTTGCCATTTTGTGCTTAATTCATTTAGGCTATACATACACAAATGACTTGTATGTCTAGTTTAACGGCTTGCTTCATTAATCGTATTGTCTAATAATAACACTATTAAAAATAACACAATCAACCAAAGATGGCGCATAGGCACCATGTAAACAGAGGAGTAAGAACTTCCTATTTTAGAGTATCACGAAAACTGAAAAATCAAACCCCAACCTGTGTTAGTTACTTCTCTGTGTACTCACAGACCACAAATGTATCAGACCATGGCGGTTGACCTTTAAAGTCACTGAAACAAAGGCCTCTCCATAAGCCTACTCATAGTCTCCATCTGAACGATACAAAAGGAATAGCCAAACTGTCCCTCCCTCAGAGATCTCCCGCTTGACTCTTGGCCAGTATTCCACTGACTGTCTTAGTAAATATCATATTCATAAAGCGTCTCGGAGCAGGAGTGCTGATCTAGGATCAGGTCGCCCCTGTCCACATATTGTTCATCAAAACAAAACTGATCCTACATCAGCACTACTACTATGAGATGAGGCACTTTAGATAATAACAGCCACAACAGGGCTCAAGTCTTACAACAGGTTTTGCAGCATTCATTCATAAAAAGCTTTCTTTGTTCCATTAAAAGGTACATAAATTCACCTCATGGTCTGCACACATTTCCAGTAAACCCTCACACTGGATGTAACTCATTTACATGTCATGAATGACCTGGAATTACCCTAAATGTTTGAACAGTTGGGGTTTAAGTTAAACGGAAACCGTTACCAGGACAACACCACCCCCTTGACAGTACAGCAGTAAGCGTATGTTCATATGGTAGTTTTAGGCCTATTTCCAGACAGGGGAATGTAAACACACACTTCCAAATAACCTCTCATGCTTTCAGGTCCATTGTCCCTCAGTGGTAGAGAGGTGTGAGCCAGACAGTTATAATAACCACATCTGCTTATTTACAAGAACACACAATTTAAAAAGACCCCCAACCCACCCACCCACAATGTTTCCATGACGTATGTTTTACATTCAATATGGTCTCAAAATAGTTTCTACTGTTGACACACATCTGACCACAAATAGCTATATCTTCTAAAGGAACAGGTTAAGTTTGACTGCTCAGGTGTGACTCAGAAGCTGTATTGTGATGCACCAGTGTGTTTGTTTTCCCTGTTTAAAAAACATCTACTCATTTGACTTTACACACGTTTTTCAGGGGACATCCTTGTTAGGTCTTTATAGTCACTCAGATGGACATTCCTCTAAAATGCAAGGGTCTATTTTACTTAAAGGGTCAGTGCAGTCAAGAACATGATTTTTGTGTTTTATATGCATTTCCACATTGAGGTTTTGAATAACTGTGAAATTGTAAAAAATTAGAATGCCCTTTTAGTGTAAGAGCTGTTTGAAAAGACCACCTGAAATGTCAGCCTGTTTTGATTGGAGGGAGCTTTGGCCTTCCATGGTGACATCACCATGCAGTACATTTATTAATAGACCATTAAGAGTTCCAAACCTCTGCCAACAGCAGCTAGTTTTCAGTTTTCCCTCGCCACTCAAACCACTGACAGTCTAAGCAACATTTTTCCTTGAGAAATTGTTCTCTGCTAAGAAGATATGTTTATTTTTGACCATTTTAACTACAAACAATCACAGTAAGGTACTTGTTTACCCTGAAATGAATTGATATTGAGATAAAACAGCTGCATTGCACCTTTTGAAATTCCTGTAATTTTAGTGACTGACTTGTAACAGTTGTAATCTTGTAACTCCAAGCTGTGAGGGAACAGCGAGAGACCTAACCTCGACATGTCTACTTCCTCTCCTCCCTTCCTCACAGATGGTCTTTGGAGAGTGCCTTTCGGTCTATCTCAAACGCATCAAATCAAAGTCCTCTTTCAGCAACATGTATGTGGCCCGTGTTTACAAAGCCATCGGCACATTCGTGTTCGGGGCAGCCATGAGCCAATCGCTCACTGACATCGCCAAGTATTCGATTGGCCGGCTCCGACCCCACTTCCTGGACGTGTGCAAGCCTGACTGGAAGCTGATCAACTGCACGGCAGGCACCTACATAGAGGACTTTACCTGCACAGGGGACGCACGCTTGGCCAATGAGGGCAGGTGGGTGTTGTTGAGGGGAAACTGACAATTGGGCCAAACTTACCCACTACCCAGTGGCCCCCTATCGCTTCAGTGTTCAAGGCAGATCTGAAGAGTCAAATAAAATTGTATTAGTCACATGCGCCGAATACAACCGGTGTAGTAGACCTTTCAGTGAAATGCTTACTTACAAACCCCCTAACCGACAGTGCAGTTTAAAAAATATATGGATAAGAATAAGAGATAAAAGTAACAAGTAATTAAAGAGCAGTAAAAAAATGATATATAAAAGGGGAGTACCGGTACAAAGTCAATGTGAAGGGGCACTGGTTAGTTGAGGTAGTATGTACAGTGACTTGGTGGAGCTTCCATCATATGCCTTTTCAGATATGCAAACATCAAAGGGAGGGGTAGGAAACTATTTGACTGGCTGGGATGCTTCTTTCAAATCTACTGACTGAATTATGACATCCATCAACTGAAATTCAATATCCTGTTGTATTGTTTATTATGGTCAGATAATATGCTGAGTGCTGACCATGAGATCATTGAGGAAGGCAAGCCCACACTTTGAAGTTTCAGGCTGCGTTAGTGTTGAGAGAGCCACAGTACTGAAGTGGATACTAGTTTGTTTTGGGAGAGAGCCACAGTACTGAAGTGGACACTAGTTAGTGTTGAGAGAAAGCTCAGTATTCCACTGTTCTGGTGGATAAGGCTGAAGACAAAAGTTCAGCCAGATATCACACAGAGAGGGATCCAAGAGCTGTAAGTCAACCTCACTATTTAATTATCTTTATTTACCCTGTGAGGACAGTACAGCAGTGAGGGACGACAGAGTCAGGTCCCAAATCCTCTGTAAACCATTAGAGAGGATTACCTATATAACACACATACAACACAAGCCAAGGCTCTGGCTGATGGGCCTCATGTCCCTAAGGGAAATGCTAACATTGCAGAAAGATGATCCGTAGGTTATTCTGCCCTGCTCTACTCACTCGGTCCACCAGGCAGGTGTTTGTTCTATTAATGACTACCATACCAAAGAAAACACCGAAAGCCGGGCCCGATCAGGCAAGGGCTGCCATGGGAGACCAGAGCCACACCTAGGTAAATATGACCTTCTGTGGCCACAAGAGACTGAGAGAGCCCACCCAAGGATCATGGTAGAGATTAGGGTAGTCTCTGTATAGGTTATACTTGGCTAACATGGGAGAGGTTCACCACATGACCATGAGGTAATGACAGTCTACAGATAGGCAGACAGGCAGCTGTCTCACACCACAGCCATAATGAAAGTCTGTATAGAGACAGACCACTAGCTAGCTAACTATCACCCACCACAGTAACAATAAGGTATGTCTAAGGGTGGGACAGACCAACAGCCACTTGACAACTAACTTGTTTGTTTCTCTAGAAATAGAAAATCCTGGATGTTGATTTCAAAACTAAAATAAGGACAGACTTCCTCTCCTGTGTACATCCGTCAGTTTGAGTAAACAAGGGAGGGTGTTCGAATCTTGTCAGATTCAATTTAGAGTGACCTGGTTTTACAGAATTCGGTTAGCGCCTCATCTGATACTGACAATTTACCATGGTGATAATTAACACGTACGCTTGGAGAATAGCTTTCAGTGAAAGCTCAGAGGCCGAGCAGACCTCGGAAGGAACGTCCAAGCTCAGTCAGACCCACCACCGGTTCAGTAGCAGAATTTCAAGACCCATTAACACAAAGACAAGCCAAGGTAAACCCAAGCTTCCTAGTCCAGTGTATTTAGGGCAACCCCCTCATCTTTAAAGTGGTAGGCTACGGGCCTACCACTTTATTCAAGTTTGGCCTTTACTCCCACACTTAGATGTGGAAGGGTTAAAGTACAGAGAAAGCGCTTAAGACATTTTCCCTGATAAGCAGCCAGCCTATTTATCAGTGTTACACTGACTCTCCCAACACGAACTAGTATCCACTTCAGTACTGTGGCTTTCTCTCAACACAAACTAGTGTCCACATCAGCACTGCGGCTAGCTCAACAGTAACTAGTGTCTGTGGGCCTGCAACTCTCCAGTGTTTATATCAGCCGCTGGTTATCAGTAATCTGCTGGGCGGGCAGTGCAGCACTGCTTAAGTAAACAGGAAGACACTAAAGCTGGCCGGATGAGTGAGCTAGGCTAGCGGCCCTCTAACTGCCCGATCGGCCAGGCTGACTGACACTGTCTCAACATCCAACCCCCATAACAGACGTCAACGGACGTCTCTCCCCGCTCTCCAGCACAACCCTATCACCCGGAAAAGGGTGTGTCACAGTTTAGCCCCTCTGTGTGTACGTGTGTGAGTTTAGCCAGTTATGTTATTCAATGGAACAATAGGATAATCTATCTATCACCAACACAGAGCCGATTGAAGTGGATGCCAAATTATTTCCCAGAGTTTTTTTCCCAGCATTCAAAGTGCCCACAGCAATCCCATGATGCCATTGTTGTTGTGTTGCAGGCTGTCTTTCTACTCTGGCCATTCCTCCTTCTCCATGTACTGCATGCTGTTCCTGGCAGTAAGTATCCACTATGGGGTTTCCTCAAAAGGGCAATATGTGCACTCACTGATAGGGCATGTATAATATTATAAACTGGGTGGTTCGAGCCCTGAATGCTGATTAGCTGACAGCCATGGTATATCAGACCGTATACCACGGGTATGACACAACATGTATTTTTACATTGGTAACCAGTTTATAATAATAAGTCATCTTGGGGGTGTGTGGTATATGGCCAATATACTACAACTAAGGGCTGTATCCAGGTACTCCACGTTGCGTCGTGCCAAAGAACAGCCCTCAGCCGTGGTATATTGGCCATATACCACACCCCCTTGTGCCTTATTGCTTAGCGACCAACTGAGTTTACTCCAAGGTCATTACAGCACAAGACATGCAGTGCACTGTGTTCAAATCTAATTTTATTTGTCACGAGCCGAATACAACAGGTGTAGACTTTACCGTGAAATGCTGAATACAACAGGTGTAGACTTTACCGTGAAATGTTTACTAACAAGCCCTTAACCAACAATGCAGTTAAAATATTTACTAAAACTGAAGTATATAAAAAAAAGTAACAAAATAATAACTTCCCTTTCCCTATATACAATGGGTACCGGTACCGAGTCAATGTGCAGGGGTACATTTAGAGGTGTTTGTACATTTAGGGGTAAAATGGGAAAAAAAGTGGGTTTGGTCATGTTGATCTTTACTGGGGTGCAGTGTAACGTTACATTAGGCAGCTCTGAATGGTCCACATAGTAGTGTGTGTTAGGGCTCTATTCAATCCGTAGCGCTGAAGACCCACTTTATAGCGCGATTGACAATTAAAAGGCAATCTTCCCACAGTCGCGGAGACTGTATTCACGGTACACACTGCATGTCGGCTCAATTGAAAAGTACCTGAACATTTTTATGCAGATCTTCCGCGAGGTCCGACTCCTGACCACAACAGAGAACACTAGGGTTTATTTAGAGCGTTCTTAGAAACAGGATTCAAATGAAATGTTATTGGTCACATACACATATTTAGCAGATGTTATTGTGGGTGTAGTGAAATACTTGTGTTCCTAGCTCCAACAGTGTAGTAATATCTAACAATTCACAAAAATACACACATCTTGAAATATGGGCCTATTAGATTGAGCAATGTCGGAGTGGCATTGACTAAAATACAGTAGAATAGTATATACATGAATGAGTAAAGCAGTATGCAAACATTTAAACACTAAAGTGGCCAGTGATTCCAAAGCAGCAGGGTTGTGGAACCGGGTGGAAGCTGGCTAGTGATTGCTATTTAGTCTGATGGCCGTGAACTGTTTTTCAGTCTCTTGGTCCCAGCTTTGCTGCACCTGTACTGACCTCGCCTTCTGGATGATAGCGGGGTGAACAGGCAGTGGCTCGGGTGATTGATGTCCTTTTTGGCCTTCCTGTGATATCGGGTGCTGTAGGTGTCCTGGAGGGCAGGCAGTGTGACCCCGGTGATGCATTGGGAAGACCGCACCACCCTCTGGAGAGCCCTGTTGCGGGCGGTCCAGTTACCATACCAGGCGGTGGTATAGCCCGACAGGATGCTCTCAATTGTGCATCTGTAAACATGTGTGAGGGTTTTAGGGGCCAAGCCAAATTTCTTCAGCCTCCTGAGGTTGAAGAGGCACTGTTGTCTTCAGGACCTGAATTCTGGATCCGGACCTGCGCGGGTATTCGGGTGGACCCGTATAGACCTCTACTCTGGGATATAGTAACACGCACAATCTATAATACACCCTTTCATTACCTACAGTAACTTTCAAAATGAGTATAAAAATGGCAAGGGGGACATGGCTTTAACACACTGTAGGCTCTAACAACAGCACATTGGCAGAGGTAGCCTGTGCTCTTACCCCCTCGCTCCCTCTCCTCCAGGAACCAACCTTAATTCAGTTATGAGCAAGACTGACAAGCTTTGTGACCATGACCCCTATATGTCACTACTGGGCCTCCCCATTAGTACTGTGACCAGGGTCAGAGAGGGGTGTGTGCAATAGGGAGAAAACGCTAACATATCCAATTAGAGCACAGAACTGTCATCTTCCATTAAATATTTTGCAACGGGAAGCACTACTGAACATGACCCCAGTTTAAACCAGTTGTCTTATCGGTGGTGAGGTACGGGATGACCCAGGATCACACCAGCAACAGCTCTTCATGAATGGCTGTTCCTGTTTGAACAGTTTTTGGTTTATTACTCTGTGGTGACTCAGTAAGGAACAAAACATAAAAATAGTCATGGGGACAAAGTCCTGGCACATTACAAAGTATGGACACTCACTGCAGCAAATGGAAGCACCGTGTCACTAAATGGAAGTTAAGTCCTTCAAATAGCAGTAAAACATTCTTCAAACAAGAGACCAACAGTGTCCGGTCTATCCCTGCATACCAGTAAAATCACTATGTTTACGTCAGACAGAACTGAAGGCAATGACAATCCCATAGTCTATTTTAAGAAGTGTGGCTGGTTTGTTTGTCATTTAAATGAATAGACCAGACACACCCATTATTGAGAACTACTGAGGCAAGCATAGATGTGTCCCATAGAAGCGTTTTTCAACCATGTACACTGATTTGTAGACAATAAGCAGTCAGTCACCTTTGGATAGAAATGGTTCTAAATTGATCAGTAGATTATTTGTTTGGATAACTGATACAGATGACACACGTATCTCAACCTGTATATTAAATTTGACATGTTCATGCCTTTAAACTTTATTCAAAAAGTTATAGGCCTCGTTAACGGAAGCTGATTGGTTGGTTAAATAATACTTTTGAGGTTTTGGCTGTGCAGAATCTGCCATGTAGAGTGGTAATAGAGAATAGCCCAGTCACAGTGCTGATTTAAGGAAACAGAAGAGAGCATGCAAGGTTACACAGCCGCCCTCATCAGAACGTTTGCATAAGCAAACAATTACCAGAGCACACAGTGGCAAAACCAGCTCCTCACGAACATCATTAAACGACAAAACCAGACCAGACTTAAATTAGCCAGCACTGTGACCCACCCAAAAGAAACACACAAACCCAAGTAGAAACCCAAGAGAGGTTTAAAGCATGTCAACAACTACCCTCAAACTACAATTGCTCTGGCGACGCTGCTATGCAGCAGACAGTGTGCTGCTCCTTACCCTTCTGTTTTGTGTTGAGGTTGGGTATTGGGACAGCAAACCTTTGATTTTATTCTAGTCCAACAAGATAGTAGTAAATCCATTTAAACCGGTTATACCTGGTGCTAACATTCATACTTTGCCCTGATTGTGCCCACAATTTGTAGACAGGTGTAGACGATCAAAAGCCCTGGGGTCCGATTCAGACTTAAGGAATGAATGTCTATCCTACGCACTTCTGAGTAGTTATTCAGACTTACCTTATGGAGGTGTGTAACCAGGTTTGTGGCAGGTATTAAAAAAAGGTGGTTTGATTCCTACCTAAAGTTACCGCGTTCAGTTAATCAAGGGTAACGTTGGAAGTACTGTAGCCTACAATTATAATATGGAGAATAGTACACAATAGTATACCCTAATTGCCCGCACTGATCATAGAACTGTGATGGCAAGTGCCAAGTCTTATGCCGTGATTTAATAAGCATACATGTCCCAATTCATTGTTACTACAATTTGTGTTTGGCCTTCATTAAATACTATAGTATCCACTTCCCCCTCAGCCACAATGATATGATGGCTTTACAGAGGAAACAGAACGGCAGGCAAAATCAAACGACGCAATGGAATGAGACAAATGTAGGGAAGGGAAATAACACTTATTTGGCATTTAAATAAGTGTTTATTACTTACGGTCGCTACCAATAGTAAATAATAATAGTCATCATAGGCTATAGCCTACAAATTGAAGGAGGCAGGAAAAGTCGGCATAATGATTAGAACATTCTAGAGAGTTGAAAGGGTATATTTGACGAGACTCTTTGCTTTGATATCCAAATGTAATCACTGCAAGTTACTAGGCCATACAATTAAAATCCTCCATAATGGCACAGCATTTCTTACTTCACTGTGGGAAAGAGGCATGAATGGGACTACCTGTCATGTTATGCGTTCCAGTTTCCTGCCATATGACTGGCTTCACATTCATCTCCAGCAAACAAGGTCAAATAGATCAAACAAAATGGTCAATTAGCCTATTTATAATCCCCTTATTCAAACAGATTACTAGTTCACCTAGCTAATCATATTACATTTATAAATTACAGCGCATGGAGAATGCCGTTATTTCTAACAAAAGTCATACTTTTTCCAACAGGCAGGTTAGCGCTACCTTACGGCGTATTCTTACCTTGAAACCATATCTATATACGCCTCCGCCACACCTCAATTTCTTTGATCTTCGCCCCAAATGCGTGGCTTTCTGGTACTGGCATTTCCACCATGCTTAAGTTCAAGGTCAGAATACGTGTAAAGTACCCAGGCATGCATTGTGTCTGAATATAGTGTAGATGGATCTGGTCAATAAAAATATTTAAATGATGATTATCCCATCATCTAAATTAATTGACAGCTGGCACCATTGACCATAATGGTCTTAAAATATATATATTATAGTATGAATTTATTCATTTTAAGTCTAATCATTTTCATACAGCGGGACCATGAAATCTGGTCACAATGCAGACAGAAAATGTGTTATGCCAAGTGTTGACGTGGCAAATCTTGACTAGAGATTGGATTATCTTGATCAGAGATTGGATTATCTTACTCAGATGACAACAACCACGTGTTAGCACCAGGTATAAACAGGACTTCAACTGGAAAATAGTTACAGGCTAAACTGGCCAAACAGGTTAGTAGTAAAAACCACAAGGCCTTATTCTAACAACTCATTTCCATCTGTGTCTCCCAGCTGTACATCCAGGCCAGGCTGCAGGCAGGGTGGGCCAGACTCCTGAGACCAACCCTACAGTTCTTCCTGATCGCGGCGTCTGTGTACACCGGACTGTCTCGTGTGTCTGACTACAAACACCACTGGAGCGACGTCCTGGTTGGCCTTATCCAGGGAGTGCTCATGGCAACACTGGTAGTGAGTAACCACGACACCGCTTCATTTGGTTCAAAATAATAACTTGATTGGTCCATTTTTTACAATGGAAATTGGTTTTCAGCTTTGATACTATCTATCACCCAGAGGTGGTTTCCAAACCTTGTGATCTGTAGCATTAAAGTGGCTTATACAGTGCATTCAGGAACCTATTCAGACCCTTTGTTTTTCAATTTTTTTACATTACAGCCTTAATCTAAAATTGATTAAATTATGATTATTTTTCATCAATCTACACACAATACCCCATAATGACAAAATGAAAACAGCTTTTTAGGAAGCACTCCACCAATCAGGCCTTTATGGTAGAGTGGCCATACAGAAGCCACTCCTCAGTAAAAGGCACGACAGCCCACTTGGAGTTCGCCAAAAGGCACCTAAAGGACTTTCCGACCATGAGGAACAAGATTCTCTGGTCTGATGAAATGAAGATTGAACTCTTTGGCCTGAATGCCAAGTGTCACGCCTGGAAGAAACCTGGCACCATCCCTAAGGTGAAACATAGTGGTGACAGCATCATGCTCTGGGAATGTTTTTCAGTAGCAGGGACTGGGAGACTAGTCAGGATCGAGGGAAAGATGAACGGAGAAAAGTACAGAAAGACCATTAATGAAAACCTGCTCCAGAGCATTCAGGACCTCAGACTGGGGCGAAGGATTACCTTCACACAGGACAACGACCCTAGGCACACAGCCAAGACAACGCAGGAGTGGCTTCGGGACAAGTCTCTGAATGTCCTTGAGTGGCCCAGTCAGAGCCTGGACTTGAACCCGATTGAACATCTCTGGAGAGACCTGAAAATAGCTGTGCAGCAACGCTCCCCATCCAACTTGACAGAGCTGGAGAGGATCTGCAGAGAATGCGAGAAACTCACCAAATACAGGTTGCCAAGCTTGTAGCATCATACCCAAGACTTGATGCTGTAATCGCTGCCAAAGGGTACTTCAAAGTACTGAGTAATGTCATTTCAGTTCATTTTTTTTTTTACAAATGTCTAAAAACCTGTTTTTGCTTTATCATTATGTGGTGTTCCGTGTAGATTGATGAGTGGGAAAAAAACGATTTAATCTACTTTAGAATAAGGCTATGACATAACAAAATGTGGAAAAAGTGAAGGGGTCTGAATACTGTGACGACCCTGGGTTTATAAGCGCGGAAATCGATTCTGCTGTCTTTGCAGCACAGTCGATAGCGCGCCGGACCTCGGGCTCGAAGGTCGAGGGTTCGAGACCTGCTCCCTGCTGTTTCATTACAATACATTCCGAAGGCACTGTAGACCTAGGAATCTCCCACTTCTCCTTCCACTTACTCTACCACTCTTTTTCTGCTGCAGGTCTTCTTCGTGTCAGACTTCTTCAAGAAGAAGGTTGAGCCTCAGAAGGAGGATATTCCCCACACCACCCTGCAGGAGACACCCACAAACGGAAACCACTACGACAGCAGCCCCAACTAAACTATAAAGGAGAGGAACCATCCGGAACCATACATGGCGTGTAGCCAGTGGGGAAGTGTTTACTGCATGCGCATCATACCCCACTAAGGGACGGACCACTGGGGTGGACAGAAAGGCTTAAGTACCAAATGGCCCCCTATTCCCTATATAGCATAGCCTATAGGGCTCTGGTCAAAAGTACTGTACTATGTAGGGAAATAGGGTGCCATTTGGAGCGTTGCCAAACCTGTGAATGTAACCCTGCTTTGTGCATTTCTGACCTATGACCTGGAGCCTAGCTCCCTATTGGACATTGAGTCACACCCATGTTGCCTTGGCTGGACTGCTACTATCATAGCTTCCTTTGTATTATCGTTACTATCCCAAACAAGACTAATATAAAATGTATCTGCCAACAAGACTAGTAGAATATATCTGTACCTGACTATCCCAACAAGACTAATATAATATATCTGTACCTGACTATCCCAACAAGACTAATATAATATATCTGTACCTGACTATCCCAACAAGACTAGTATAATATATCTGTACCTGACTATCCCAACAAGACTAATATAATATATCTGTACCTGACTATCCCAACAAGACTAATATAATATATCTGACTATCTCAACAAGACTAGTATAATATATCTGTACCTGACTATCCCAACAAGACTAATATAATATATCTGTACCTGACTATCCCAACAAGACTAATATAATATATCTGTACCTGACTATCCCAACAAGACTAGTATAATATATCTGTACCTGACTATCCCAACAAGACTAATATAATATATCTGTACCTGACTATCCCAACAAGACTAATATAATATATCTGACTATCTCAACAAGACTAGTATAATATATCTGTACCTGACTATCCCAACAAGACTAATATAATGCATCTGTACCCGACTATCTCAACAAGACTAGTATAATATATCTGTACCTGACTATCCCAACAAGACTAATATAATATATCTGTACCCGACTATCTCAACAAGACTAGTATAATATATCTGTACCTGACTATCCCAACAAGACTAATATAATATATCTGTACCCGACTATCTCAACAAGACTAGTATAATATATCTGTACCTGACTATCCCAACAAGACTAATATAATGCATCTGTACCCGACTATCTCAACAAGACTAGTATAATATATCTGTACCTGACTATCCCAACAAGACTAATATAATATATCTGTACCCGACTATCTCAACAAGACTAGTATAATATATCTGTACCTGACTATCCCAACAAGACTAATATAATATACCTGACTATCTCAACAAGACTAGTATAATATATCTGTACCTGACTATCCCAACAAGACTAATATAATATATCTGTACCTGACTATCTCAACAAGACTAGTATAATATATCTGTACCCGACTATCCCAACAAGAAGAATATAATATATCTGTACCTGACTATCTCAACAAGACTAATATAATATATCTGTACCTGACTATCCCAACAAGACTAATATAATGCATCTGTACCCGACTATCCCAACAAGACTAATATATCTGTACCTGACTATCCCAACAAGACTAATATAATATATCTGTACCTGACTATCCCAACAAGACTAATATAATATATCTGTACCTGACTATCCCAACAAGACTAATATAATATATCTGTACCTGACTATCCCAACAAGACTAGTATAATATATCTGTACCTGACTATCCCAACAAGACTAGTATAATATATCTGTACCCGACTATCCCAACAAGACTAATATATCTGTACCCGACTATCCCAACAAGACTAATATAATATATCTGACTATCCCAACAAGACTAGTATAATATATCTGTACCCGACTATCCCAACAAGACTAATATATCTGTACCTGACTATCCCAACAAGACTAGTATAATATATCTGTACCTGACTATCTCAACAAGACTAATATAATATATCTGTACCTGACTATCCCAACAAGACTAATATAATATATCTGTACCTGACTATCCCAACAAGACTAATATAATATATCTGTACCTGACTATCTCAACAAGACTAATATAATATATCTGTACCTGACTATCCCAACAAGACTAATATAATATATCTGTACCTGACTATCCCAACAAGACTAATATAATATATCTGTACCTGACTATCTCAACAAGACTAATATAATGCATCTGTACCTGACTATCCCAACAAGACTAATATAATATATCTGTACCTGACTATCCCAACAAGACTAATATAATATACCTGACTATCTCAACAAGACTAGTATAATATATCTGTACCTGACTATCCCAACAAGACTAATATAATATACCTGTACCTGACTATCCCAACAAGACTAGTATAATATATCTGTACCTGACTATCCCAACAAGACTAGTATAATATATCTGTACCTGACTATCCCAACAAGACTAATATAATATACCTGACTATCCCAACAAGACTAATATAATATATCTGACTATCCCAACAAGACTAGTATAATATATCTGTACCTGACTATCCCAACAAGACTAATATAATATATCTGACTATCCCAACAAGACTAGTATAATATATCTGTACCTGACTATCCCAACAAGACTAATATAATATACCTGACTATCTCAACAAGACTAATATAATATATCTGTACCTGACTATCCCAACAAGACTAGTATAATATATCTGTACCTGACTATCCCAACAAGACTAATATAATATATCTGTACCTGACTATCCCAACAAGACTAATATAATATATCTGTACCTGACTATCCCAACAAGACTAGTATAATATATCTGTACCTGACTATCCCAACAAGACTAATATAATATATCTGTACCTGACTATCCCAACAAGACTAATATAATATATCTGTACCTGACTATCCCAACAAGACTAATATAATATATATGTACCTGACTATCCCAACAAGACTAGTATAATATATCTGTACCTGACTATCCCAACAAGACTAATATATCTGTACCTGACTATCCCAACAAGACTAATATATCTGTACCTGACTATCCCAACAAGACTAATATAATATATCTGACTATCTCAACAAGACTAGTATAATATATCTGTACCTGACTATCCCAACAAGACTAATATAATATATCTGTACCTGACTATCCCAACAAGACTAGTATAATATATCTGTACCTGACTATCCCAACAAGACTAATATAATGCATCTGTACCCGACTATCTCAACAAGACTAGTATAATATATCTGTACCTGACTATCCCAACAAGACTAATATAATATACCTGACTATCTCAACAAGACTAGTATAATATATCTGTACCTGACTATCCCAACAAGACTAATATAATATATCTGTACCTGACTATCTCAACAAGACTAGTATAATATATCTGTACCCGACTATCCCAACAAGACTAGTATAATATATCTGTACCTGACTATCCCAACAAGACTAATATATCTGTACCTGACTATCTCAACAAGACTAATATAATATATCTGTACCTGACTATCCCAACAAGACTAGTATAATATATCTGTACCTGACTATCCCAACAAGACTAATATAATATATCTGTACCTGACTATCCCAACAAGACTAATATAATATATCTGTACCTGACTATCCCAACAAGACTAATATAATATATCTGTACCTGACTATCCCAACAAGACTAGTATAATATATCTGTACCTGACTATCCCAACAAGACTAGTATAATATATCTGTACCTGACTATCCCAACAAGACTAATATATCTGTACCTGACTATCCCAACAAGACTAATATAATATATCTGTACCTGACTATCCCAACAAGACTAATATAATGCATCTGTACCTGACTATCTCAACAAGACTAATATAATATATCTGTACCTGACTATCCCAACAAGACTAATATAATATATCTGTACCTGACTATCCCAACAAGACTAATATAATATATCTGTACCTGACTATCTCAACAAGACTAATATAATATATCTGTACCTGACTATCCCAACAAGACTAATATAATATATCTGTACCTGACTATCCCAACAAGACTAATATAATATATCTGTACCTGACTATCCCAACAAGACTAATATAATATATCTGTACCTGACTATCTCAACAAGACTAATATAATATATCTGTACCTGACTATCCCAACAAGACTAATATAATATATATGTACCTGACTATCCCAACAAGACTAGTATAATATATCTGTACCTGACTATCCCAACAAGACTAGTATAATATATCTGTACCTGACTATCCCAACAAGACTAGTATAATATATCTGTACCTGACTATCCCAACAAGACTAATATATCTGTACCCGACTATCCCAACAAGACTAATATAATATATCTGTACCTGACTATCCCAACAAGACTAATATAATATATCTGTACCTGACTATCCCAACAAGACTAATATAATATATCTGTACCTGACTATCCCAACAAGACTAATATAATATATCTGTACCTGACTATCCCAACAAGACTAATATAATATATCTGTACCCGACTATCCCAACAAGACTAGTATAATATATCTGTACCTGACTATCCCAACAAGACTAGTATAATATATCTGTACCTGACTATCCCAACAAGGCTAAGTATAATATATCTGTACCTGACTATCTCAACAAGACTAATATATCTGTACCTGACTATCCCAACAAGACTAGTATAATATATCTGTACCTGACTATCCCAACAAGACTAGTATAATATATCTGTACCCGACTATCCCAACAAGACTAATATAATGCATCTGTACCTGACTATCCCAACAAGACTAGTATATCTGTACCTGACTATCCCAACAAGACTAGTATAATATATCTGTACCTGACTATCCCAACAAGACTAGTATAATATATCTGTACCCGACTATCCCAACAAGACTAGTATAATATATCTGTACCTGACTATCTCAACAAGACTAATATAATATATATGTACCTGACTATCCCAACGAGACTAATATATCTGTACCCGACTATCCCAACAAGACTAATATAATATATCTGTACCTGACTATCCCAACAAGACTAGTATAATATATCTGTACCTGACTATCTCAACAAGACTAGTATAATATATCTGTACCTGACTATCCCAACAAGACTAATATAATATATCTGTACCTGACTATCCCAACAAGACTAATATAATATATCTGTACCTGACTATCCCAACAAGACTAATATAATATATCTGTACCTGACTATCCCAACAAGACTAGTATAATATATCTGTACCCGACTATCCCAACAAGACTAATATATCTGTACCCGACTATCCCAACAAGACTAATATAATGCATCTGTACCTGACTATCTCAACAAGACTAATATAATATATCTGTACCTGACTATCCCAACAAGACTAATATAATATATCTGTACCTGACTATCTCAACAAGACTAATATAATATATCTGTACCTGACTATCTCAACAAGACTAATATAATATATCTGTACCTGACTATCTCAACAAGACTAATATAATATATCTGTACCCGACTATCCCAACAAGACTAATATAATATATCTGTACCTGACTATCCCAACAAGACTAGTATAATATATCTGTACCTGACTATCCCAACAAGACTAGTATAATGCATCTGTACCTGACTATCTCAACAAGACTAATATAATGCATCTGTACCTGACTATCTCAACAAGACTAGTATAATATATCTGTACCTGACTATCCCAACAAGACTAATATATCTGTACCTGACTATCCCAACAAGACTAATATATCTGTACCTGACTATCCCAACAAGACTAGTATAATATATCTGTACCTGACTATCCCAACAAGACGAATATAATGCATCTGTACCTGACTATCCCAACAAGACTAGTATAATATATCTGTACCTGACTATCCCAACAAGACTAGTATAATATATCTGTACCTGACTATCCCAACAAGACTAGTATAATATATCTGTACCCGACTATCCCAACAAGACTAGTATAATATATCTGTACCCGACTATCCCAACAAGACTAGTATAATATATCTGTACCTGACTATCCCAACAAGACTAATATAATATATCTGTACCCGACTATCCCAACAAGACTAGTATAATATATCTGTACCTGACTATCCCAACAAGACTAATATAATATATCTGTACCTGACTATCTCAACAAGACTAGTATAATATATCTGTACCTGACTATCTCAACAAGACTAATATAATATATCTGTACCCGACTATCCCAACAAGACTAATATAATATATCTGTACCTGACTATCCCAACAAGACTAATATATCTGTACCTGACTATCCCAACAAGACTAATATAATATATCTGTACCTGACTATCCCAACAAGACTAATATATCTGTACCCGACTATCCCAACAAGACTAATATAATGCATCTGTACCTGACTATCTCAACAAGACTAATATAATATATCTGTACCTGACTATCTCAACAAGACTAATATAATATATCTGTACCTGACTATCTCAACAAGACTAATATAATATACCTGACTATCTCAACAAGACTAGTATAATATATCTGTACCCGACTATCCCAACAAGACTAGTATAATATATCTGTACCCGACTATCCCAACAAGACTAGTATAATATATCTGTACCTGACTATCCCAACAAGACTAATATATCTGTACCTGACTATCCCAACAAGACTAATATAATGCATCTGTACCTGACTATCCCAACAAGAAGAATATAATATATCTGTACCTGACTATCCCAACAAGACTAATATAATATATCTGTACCTGACTATCCCAACAAGACTAATATAATATATCTGTACCTGACTATCCCAACAAGACTAATATAATATATCTGTACCTGACTATCTCAACAAGACTAATATAATATATCTGTACCTGACTATCCCAACAAGACTAGTATAATATATCTGTACCTGACTATCCCAACAAGACTAGTATAATATATCTGTACCCGACTATCCCAACAAGACTAGTATAATATATCTGTACCCGACTATCCCAACAAGACTAGTATAATATATCTGTACCCGACTATCCCAACAAGAAGAATATAATATATCTGTACCTGACTATCTCAACAAGACTAATATAATATATCTGTACCTGACTATCCCAACAAGAAGAATATAATATATCTGTACCTGACTATCCCAACAAGACTAATATATCTGTACCTGACTATCCCAACAAGACTAATATATCTGTACCTGACTATCTCAACAAGACTAATATAATGCATCTGTACCTGACTATCTCAACAAGACTAATATAATATATCTGTACCTGACTATCTCAACAAGACTAATATAATGCATCTGTACCTGACTATCCCAACAAGACTAATATAATATATCTGTACCTGACTATCCCAACAAGACTAATATAATATATCTGTACCTGACTATCCCAACAAGACTAATATAATATATCTGTACCCGACTATCCCAACAAGACTAATATAATATATCTGTACCTGACTATCCCAACAAGACTAGTATAATATATCTGTACCCGACTATCTCAACAAGACTAATATAATGCATCTGTACCTGACTATCCCAACAAGACTAATATAATATATCTGTACCTGACTATCCCAACAAGACTAATATAATATATCTGTACCTGACTATCCCAACAAGACTAGTATAATATATCTGTACCTGACTATCTCAACAAGACTAGTATAATATATCTGTACCCGACTATCTCAACAAGACTAATATAATGCATCTGTACCTGACTATCCCAACAAGACTAATATAATATATCTGACTATCTCAACAAGACTAGTATAATATATCTGTACCTGACTATCCCAACAAGACTAATATAATATATCTGTACCTGACTATCCCAACAAGACTAATATAATATATCTGTACCCGACTATCCCAACAAGACTAATATAATATATCTGTACCTGACTATCCCAACAAGACTAATATAATATATCTGTACCTGACTATCCCAACAAGACTAATATAATGCATCTGTACCTGACTATCCCAACAAGACTAATATAATATATCTGTACCTGACTATCCCAACAAGACTAATATAATATATCTGTACCTGACTATCCCAACAAGACTAGTATAATATATCTGTACCTGACTATCCCAACAAGACTAATATAATGCATCTGTACCTGACTATCCCAACAAGACTAATATAATATATCTGACTATCTCAACAAGACTAGTATAATATATCTGTACCTGACTATCCCAACAAGACTAATATAATGCATCTGTACCTGACTATCCCAACAAGACTAATATAATATATCTGTACCTGACTATCCCAACAAGACTAGTATAATATATCTGTACCTGACTATCCCAACAAGACTAATATATCTGTACCTGACTATCCCAACAAGACTAATATAATGCATCTGTACCTGACTATCCCAACAAGACTAGTATAATATATCTGTACCTGACTATCCCAACAAGACTAATATATCTGTACCTGACTATCCCAACAAGACTAATATAATGCATCTGTACCTGACTATCCCAACAAGACTAATATAATATATCTGTACCTGACTATCCCAACAAGACTAATATAATATATCTGTACCTGACTATCCCAACAAGACTAGTATAATATATCTGTACCTGACTATCTCAACAAGACTAATATAATATACCTGACTATCTCAACAAGACTAGTATAATATATCTGTACCTGACTATCCCAACAAGACTAATATAATATATCTGTACCTGACTATCCCAACAAGACTAATATAATATATCTGTACCTGACTATCCCAACAAGACTAATATAATATATCTGTACCTGACTATCCCAACAAGACTAGTATAATATATCTGTACCCGACTATCCCAACAAGACTAGTATAATATATCTGTACCTGACTATCCCAACAAGACTAGTATAATATATCTGTACCTGACTATCCCAACAAGACTAGTATAATATATCTGTACCTGACTATCTCAACAAGACTAGTATAATATATCTGTACCTGACTATCTCAACAAGACTAGTATAATATATCTGTACCTGACTATCCCAACAAGACTAATATAATATATCTGTACCTGACTATCCCAACAAGACTAGTATAATATATCTGTACCCGACTATCCCAACAAGACTAATATATCTGTACCCGACTATCCCAACAAGACTAATATAATGCATCTGTACCTGACTATCCCAACAAGACTAGTATAATATATCTGTACCCGACTATCCCAACAAGACTAATATAATGCATCTGTACCTGACTATCCCAACAAGACTAGTATAATATATCTGTACCTGACTATCTCAACAAGACTAATATAATACATCTGTACCTGACTATCCCAACAAGACTAATATAATATATCTGTACCTGACTATCCCAACAAGACTAATATAATATATCTGTACCTGACTATCCCAACAAGACTAATATAATATATCTGTACCTGACTATCCCAACAAGACTAATATAATGCATCTGTACCTGACTATCCCAACAAGACTAATATAATATATCTGTACCTGACTATCTCAACAAGACTAATATAATATATCTGTACCTGACTATCCCAACAAGACTAATATAATATATCTGTACCTGACTATCTCAACAAGACTAATATAATATATCTGTACCTGACTATCCCAACAAGACTAGTATAATATATCTGTACCTGACTATCCCAACAAGACTAGTATAATATATCTGTACCCGACTATCCCAACAAGACTAGTATAATATATCTGTACCCGACTATCCCAACAAGACTAGTATAATATATCTGTACCTGACTATCCCAACAAGACTAATATAATATATCTGTACCCGACTATCCCAACAAGACTAGTATAATATATCTGTACCTGACTATCCCAACAAGACTAATATAATATATCTGTACCTGACTATCCCAACAAGACTAATATAATATACCTGACTATCTCAACAAGACTAGTATAATATATCTGTACCCGACTATCCCAACAAGACTAGTATAATATATCTGTACCAGACTATCCCAACAAGACTAGTATAATATATCTGTACCTGACTATCCCAACAAGACTAATATATCTGTACCTGACTATCCCAACAAGACTAATATAATGCATATGTACCTGACTATCCCAACAAGACTAATATAATATATCTGTACCTGACTATCCCAACAAGACTAATATAATATATCTGTACCTGACTATCCCAACAAGACTAGTATAATATATCTGTACCTGACTATCCCAACAAGACTAATATAATATATCTGTACCCGACTATCCCAACAAGACTAATATAATATATCTGTACCCGACTATCCCAACAAGACTAGTATAATATATCTGTACCCGACTATCCCAACAAGACTAATATAATATATCTGTACCCGACTATCCCAACAAGACTAGTATAATATATCTGTACCTGACTATCCCAACAAGAAGAATATAATATATCTGTACCCGACTATCCCAACAAGACTAATATAATATATCTGTACCCGACTATCCCAACAAGACTAGTATAATATATCTGTACCTGACTATCCCAACAAGACTAGTATAATATATCTGTACCTGACTATCCCAACAAGAAGAATATAATATATCTGTACCTGACTATCTCAACAAGAAGAATATAATATATCTGTACCTGACTATCCCAACAAGACTAATATAATATATCTGTACCTGACTATCTCAACAAGACTAATATAATATATCTGTACCTGACTATCCCAACAAGACTAATATAATATATCTGTACCTGACTATCCCAACAAGACTAGTATAATATATCTGTACCTGACTATCCCAACAAGACTAATATAATATATCTGTACCTGACTATCCCAACAAGACTAGTATAATATATCTGTACCCGACTATCCCAACAAGACTAGTATAATATATCTGTACCCGACTATCCCAACAAGACTAGTATAATATATCTGTACCTGACTATCCCAACAAGAAGAATATAATATATCTGTACCTGACTATCCCAACAAGACTAGTATAATATATCTGTACCTGACTATCCCAACAAGAAGAATATAATATATCTGTACCTGACTATCCCAACAAGACTAGTATAATATATCTGTACCTGACTATCCCAACAAGAAGAATATAATATATCTGTACCTGACTATCCCAACAAGACTAGTATAATATATCTGTACCTGACTATCCCAACAAGAAGAATATAATATATCTGTACCCGACTATCCCAACAAGACTAATATATCTGTACCTGACTATCTCAACAAGACTAATATAATGCATCTGTACCTGACTATCCCAACAAGACTAATATAATATATCTGTACCTGACTATCCCAACAAGACTAGTATAATATATCTGTACCTGACTATCCCAACAAGACTAATATAATATATCTGTACCTGACTATCTCAACAAGACTAATATAATATATCTGTACCTGACTATCTCAACAAGACTAATATAATATATCTGTACCTGACTATCCCAACAAGACTAATATAATATATCTGTACCTGACTATCTCAACAAGACTAATATATCTGTACCCGACTATCCCAACAAGACTAGTATAATATATCTGTACCTGACTATCCCAACAAGACTAGTATAATATATCTGTACCTGACTATCCCAACAAGACTAATATAATATATCTGTACCTGACTATCTCAACAAGACTAATATAATATATCTGTACCTGACTATCTCAACAAGACTAATATAATATATCTGTACCTGACTATCTCAACAAGACTAATATAATATATCTGTACCTGACTATCTCAACAAGACTAATATAATATATCTGTACCTGACTATCTCAACAAGACTAGTATAATATATCTGTACCTGACTATCTCAACAAGACTAATATAATATATCTGTACCTGACTATCTCAACAAGACTAATATAATATATCTGTACCTGACTATCTCAACAAGACTAATATAATATATCTGTACCTGACTATCTCAACAAGACTAATATAATGCATCTGTACCTGACTATCCCAACAAGACTAATATAATATATCTGTACCTGACTATCCCAACAAGACTAATATAATATACCTGACTATCTCAACAAGACTAATATAATATATCTGTACCTGACTATCCCAACAAGACTAATATAATATATCTGTACCTGACTATCCCAACAAGACTAATATAATATATCTGTACCTGACTATCCCAACAAGACTAATATAATATATCTGTACCTGACTATCCCAACAAGACTAGTATAATATATCTGTACCCGACTATCCCAACAAGACTAGTATAATATATCTGTACCTGACTATCTCAACAAGACTAATATAATGCATCTGTACCTGACTATCCCAACAAGACTAATATAATATATCTGTACCTGACTATCCCAACAAGACTAATATAATATATCTGTACCTGACTATCCCAACAAGACTAGTATAATATATCTGTACCCGACTATCCCAACAAGACTAATATAATATATCTGTACCCGACTATCCCAACAAGACTAGTATAATATATCTGTACCTGACTATCCCAACAAGACTAGTATAATATATCTGTACCCGACTATCCCAACAAGACTAGTATAATATATCTGTACCTGACTATCCCAACAAGACTAATATAATATATCTGTACCTGACTATCCCAACAAGACTAGTATAATATATCTGTACCCGACTATCCCAACAAGACTAATATAATGCATCTGTACCCGAAGCAACAAAATAGACAAACAAAATACCTTTTTTTTTTTATCCATCCGTATGTAAAATAAATCACTACAGACGTTTTTTTTTAATTAAAATTGTGTTAACTATGTACAAATGTGTTGCACTTTTTGGAAGGAAAAAAAGCCATTTCATGCTTATCAACATGAATACAAATAAAAATATAAAAAAACATTGTCTGGATGATATCATGATGAAATTACACAAACACAATCTTATTCTTACAAAATACAACAAATTACAGATATAGACTAGCAGCAAACACAATATCCCTCTTGATTTTTGTGATACCTATAAGGAAAGACAGAAGAAATACATTACTATTTACTTGCTAACGCCAATGTTATTACAGTCTAATGGGTGCCTCACAACAAACTGGTCCATACAACTCGACATTTGTTACTGTTGGGGTCCAAATGTTACGCACAAGTTTGTAGTAATTTAGTTTCCAAGTGTCTAGCTAAAACCTAACACAGAACCTAGTGTACAACAGACCCGAGGGTTACCTCCACAGACTGCAGAGGGCCCGAGGGTTACCTCCACAGACTGCAGAGGGCCCGAGGGTTACCTCCACAGACTGCAGAGGGCCCGAGGGTTACCTCCACAGACTGCAGAGGGCCCGAGGGTTACCTCCACAGACTGCAGAGGAAGTTTTAGGACCAGTCTGCCAAAAATATCTAAAAAGCCATTTAACAAGATTTGCAGTTGAGAATGCTTCCTCGTCCAGTAGGCTTAATCTGGTTCTGGGAAGCAGGCTACAAGAGGGAAGTAGGCAGAACAAATTTACCCTCTGCAAACTTGATCTACTAGTTTAGACTATAGTTGAATTCTCTGAGCTGTGTGAGGATCGAGTCAGCCAGTGTGCATAACAGATCTTACCATCTGCAAACTTGTTCTCCAGCTCGGTGTTGCCGATGGCCTTGGCTGCCTGACACATCTGACGCAGCAGTTCTTCCAGGCGACGCATACAGCGGATGATACTACCTACAGACAGGGATCAATATGCAAACAGACAACTCAGCGCAGGGAGACAGAATGATACTCCCTTTAGACCGACAGAACAGGAGGGGTTCAACTAAAGACCGACAAAACAGGGGGGGGGGGGGGGGTTATACTAAAGACCCGACAGAACGGGAGGGGGGGTTTATACTAAAGACCGACAGAACAGGAGGGATTATACTATAGACCCGACAGAACGGGAGGGGGGGTTATACTAAAGACCGACAGAACAGGGGGGGATTACACCTAAAACCGACAGAACAGGGGGGATTATCCTAAAGACCGACAGAACAGGGGGGGATTACACCTAAAACCGACAGAACAGGGGGGATTATCCTAAAGACCGACAGAACGGGGGATTATACTAAAAACCGACAGAACGGGGGGGTTTTATCCTAAAGACCGACAGAACAGGGGGGGGGGGGGGGGGGGGTTTACTAAAGACCCGACAGAACGGGAGGGGGGTTTATACTAAAGACCGACAGAACAGGAGGGATTATACTATAGACCCGACAGAACGGGAGGGGGGGTTATACTAAAGACCGACAGAACAGGGGGGGATTACACCTAAAACCGACAGAACAGGGGGGATTATCCTAAAGACCGACAGAACAGGGGGGGATTACACCTAAAACCGACAGAACAGGGGGGATTATCCTAAAGACCGACAGAACGGGGGATTATACTAAAAACCGACAGAACGGGGGGGTTTTATCCTAAAGACCGACAGAACAGGGGGGGGGGGGGGGGGGGGTTATCCTAAAGACCGACAGAACAGGGGGGGTTTATCCTAAAGACCGACAGAACAGGGGGGTTTTTGACTAAAGTCCGACAGAACAGGGGGGTTTTGACTAAAGTCCGACAGAACAGGGGGGCTTTTGACTAAAGGCCGACAGAACAGGGGGGGGGGGGGGTTACTAAAGACCGACAGAACAGGGGGGGGTTTATCCTAAAGACCGACAGAACAGGGGGGGTTTTGACTAAAGTCCGACAGAACAGGGGGGGTTTTGACTAAAGTCCGACAGAACAGGGGGGGTTATACTAAAGACCGACAGAACAGGGGGGGGTTATACTAAAGACCGACAGATAGGGGGGGTTATACTAAAGACCGACAGAATAGGGGGGGTTATACTAAAGACTGACAGATAGGGGGGGTTATACTAAAGACCGACAGAACAGGGGGGATTATACTAAAGACCGACAGATAGGGGGGGTTATACTAAAGACCGACAGAATAGGGGGGGTTATACTAAAGACCGACAGATAGGGGGGGTTTATACTAAAGACCGACAGAATGGGGGGGGGGGTATATAGGTAAGCATTAAGGGGTTAACTGAACCACTCCGCGGTACCACGAGCACCAACCACACCAAGGATCCCCCGGTCAGTGACCACACCCTCACTCACCGAGAGAAGAGCAATAATCCCTCTTACTCACTTCAACTCCTCCTTAGTAAAATACAACCACAGTTTCCAGTCAAGGTTAGCATGGAAGCCAGAGACAATCTCAGAAAGATCTAATAAATGAACATGGATCTCGTAATTAAAAAGGGAGCTACATATTTTACTGCTCATGTCAGGGTGATGTCCAGAGCGTTCTCACAGTGACAGAGAATGAGAGCATTAGGGGGGGGATCGGTTTCAGCCATTTCTCATTTTAAATCCTCTACTCTCATGGTGCCTTATAAAGGGATACTTCGGGATTTTGGCAATAAAGCCCTTGATCTACTTCCCCAGACCCCAACGAACTCATGGATACCATTTTGTCTCTGCGTCCAGTATGAAGGAAGTTAAAGGTAGTTTTGCGAGCCAATGCTAACTAGTGTTAGCGCAATGACTGGAAGTCTATGGTATCTACTAGCATGCTAGACGTTACCAAAGACTTCCAGACATTACACTAATGCTAGTTCGCAACTTCCTTCAAACTGCACATAGAGACATACAAATGGGTATCCCTTTAAAGCTACAATCTGGGATCCGTTTTTCAGCTCAATTTATTTTGGATTACAGATTGGGTATAGGGAAATGCAGGCCTAATCCCGCTCAAATTCATAGACAGTGCCACTCTTGATGTAAGGACAGTCCATTGCACGCACATGATAGTTGTAAACATTTTGAAGCTATACATTTCAGCCCATTGAAGTTCATCCAGAGGCCTTCAAATCTGTCCTCCTTTGAAGAGTCTCTCCCACTCCAAGCCCCCAACTATGTGCCTCTTTCAGACAAAAACAATTCCTGACAATATATAATGGACCAAAGCCAAGTCAGAATGCAGAGAAAACCATGTGTTTCAACCGAGTTCCTCACCAGGTCTTTTGGCTCACCTTCAATGACCTACTACATGAAAGATGCCAAACCAAATAGTTTTATTAACTGCTAGATGTAGACATTGGAAACAGAAAGACCCCACATGGAAACAGAAAGACAACAATTGAAAGCGCTCAGACATCCATTTCATTGACATTGGGGGCAGGCATTAAGCAAGTTACCTTGCACTGACTAAGTTTGATAAGATCACCTGCTAAATGACTAACATGCATGTATAATTTACCTTCAAAGATGTCTGACGTCCTGCATAAGAACATTTGGAAAGAGCTAACCATTTCGTAGTTCTGTACAGGGCGACAGTAGGGCGACAGGTGTCTGTGGGGTTGTTACCTTCGAAGACGTCGGTCATCTTGCAGATCTGAGCGAAGGTGGAGCCGTTAGCCCAGGTGTAGACCACATCCATCAGGTGAGGCCTGAACTTGTCCAGGTAGGTCTCCTCATCCACCTCCAGTTTAGCCTCTGCAGACACCTTAGCAATGCGCTTGGCACACTCCTGACAACCACAACAGACAGTTCAAGAAAACAGACATTGGATAATAAATAACATGCTCGAGCTCAGAATAATTATTGAAGTTGTTTGGGTGCTGAATCCTTGTAAATAGAAAATTAAATGGACAGGAAAGGTATCATTAAATTAAACTTTATTTGTAGTTTCCTGTTCATCTCAAGCAGCCATTCAAATGAAGGCAAACACTCAGGCAGGGAGACCCAAATCTTTCACCAAACATCTAGATTGTAGACTGTGGACCTAGCTGGATTTGCAGAATGTGCCAAGTCTCAGCAGACAGAAACAGCAGTAAGTCAATAGAATAGGTAAACTGATTGGCTGCCAAGTCTCACATAGATTACAGTCTAGTTAAACATCAATGCTTTGGTTTAACATGAACTAAGTATAAGAAACCACACACCTGAGAAGCAGACTAAACCAGGTCTGAGGGGTGTGTCATAAAGCATCATCACCACGTATCCAGTTTGCTACCATGCCCATTGCAATGCTATATTTTCATTATTTTATTTATTTAACCTTTATTTAACTAGGCAAGTCAGTTAAGAACAAATTCTTATTTACAATGACAGCCTAGGAACAGTGGGTTAACTGCCTTGTTCAGGGGCAGAACGACAGATTTTGACCTTGTCAGCTCGGGGATTCGATCTAGCAACCTCTCGGTTACTGGCACCACTAAGTTATTTAATCATATTTATAAAAGCCAGCTGCTAAACTCATTGGCTGTGCCCCAAATACACTACTTTTGACCAGGGACACACATTGATCTTGCTTTGTAACCTAGGCTAACCCCCTGGACAGCTCCTATTCCGCAGCGTCACGTGGAATGTTTACCTGCATCTGTCTCAGTGGTCCAGCCAGCTGCTCTGTCAGCTTGGGCATCTCATTCGCCTGAGGGAAGGAGGAGAACACAAACATGACGTTAGTCTAAAACTTTGGACACACCGCGACCACCTGCTGTGTGTCGAAGAGCAGAGGCTGTTTTCGCCAATTCAACATGAAGAATAGTTGGAAAATCAACAGAAAATGTCAGCCGATGTTGTGGTCCGGGGCACTCGGCAGGATAACTGATCGGTCTCTGCTCCAGTACTCCTAAGTGTCAATAAAACATTACTGCCGTCTGTCGGTTATTGATTTAAGAAACATGCAGAGTGACCCACTTCAGTAATGGGACGAAGCCCTCAGACTGCAGAGCATCTCGTTTTACTGTGACGGCTAAATGTATCTTCTCTAAAGGATACGGTTGACCTTAACAGATCTCAAATTATGAAAGGTCACAATATTTTGTCCTTAGCTTCAAATTGGTATGTCCTTTGTTAGCCTGACTAATGATAGGACAATGGACGCCAGCGGGGCACCCAGACACTGGACGACAGTGGCATGTGAATGTCACAGAGACTATCTGCTGACAGACAAGAGGGACAAGAGACGGATACTTGCAGGCAGTAGATATGACATATAGAAGACTAAATTGCAATGTAGTCTCGTACTACACCGGCTCTGACGCTCGTCGGATGTGGCAGGGCTTGCAAACCATTACAGACTACAAAGGGAATCACAGCCGAGAGCTGCCCAGTGACACGAGCCTACCGGACGAGCTAAACTACTTCTATGCTCGCTTCGAGGCAAATAACACTGAAGCATGCATGAGATGCACCAGCTGTTGCCGGAAGACTGTGTGATCACGCTCTCCGCAACCGATGTAAGACCTTTAAACAGGTCAAAATTCACAAGGCCGCAGGGCCAGACGGATTACCAGGACGTGTACTGCGAGCATGCGCTGACCAACTGGCAAGTGTCTTCACTGACATTTTCAACCTCTCCCTGTCCGAGTCTGTAATACCAACATGTTTTAAGCAGACCATCATAGTGTTCTTGGGCACAGGGACTCAGGTAACCTGCCTAAATGACCACCGACCCATAACACTCACGTCTGTAGCCATGAAGGGCTTTGAAAGGCTGGTCATGGCTCACAACACCATTATTCCAGAAACCCTAGACCCACTCCAATTTGCATACCTCCCCAACAGATCCACAGATGATGCAATCTCTATTGCACTCCACACTGCCCTTTCCCACCTGGACAAAAGTAACACCTATGTGAGAATGCTGTTCATTGACTACAGCTCAGCGTTCAACAACATACTACCCTCAAAGCTCATCACTAAACTAAGCTAAGGACCCTGGGACTAAACACCTCCCTCTGCAACTGGATCCTGGACTAACTGACGGGCTGCCCCCAGGTGGTAAGGGTAGGTAACAACACATATGCCACGCTGATCCTCAAAACAGAGGCCCCTCAGGGGTGCGTGCTCAGTTCCCTCCCGTACTCATAACTGCACGGCCAGGCACGACTCCAACACCATCATCAAGTTTGCCGATGACACAACAGTGGTAGGCCTGATCACCGAAAAGACAGCCTATAGGGAGGTGGTCAGAGACCTGGCCGTGTGGTGCCAGGACAACAACCTCTCCCTCAACGTGATCAAGATAAAGGAGATGGACGACAGGAAAAAGAGGACAGAGCACGCCCCCATTCTCATCGAAGGAGCTGTAGTGGAGCAGGTTGAGAGCTTCAAGTTCCTTGGTGTTGTTGGATTCTGGGTGAAACTTTGAACATTGTTATACTCAGAAGTATAGGAGCATTAGATACAAAAGAGACATGAGGGGTGCCATAATGAAGCTTGGGAGGGGCTGAGTGCAGGGAACACGATCGCATCTGGCAGTACTGAGAACCCGGTGAAGGCTCATATCACTTAGCGTGCCAGAGACCTACTAAGGTCTACTTTTAACAGATTGACCGGCCGCTGCCTGGAGTGAGTGGAATTTGTTATTGGAGAGGTCTGAAATTGAGCTAGACAAGACAAAATGTTTTCAAACAATTGACACAGGAAATCCTTGAGGGGAGAGGAAGCCCCAAGAGGATGTACTGGAGATGGAATCGTAAACTCAAGAGATAAGGGCACGAGGTTACTGCAAGGTAATAGGTTAGTGTGCTTTTGTTGATGTATGTATGAGTGTATGTATGTATGTGTATATGTATGTATGTATGTAAGTAAGAGGTGGCGTGATGGCATGGGGAAAGGAGGATTATTTATCTGGCCAAAAGTGTCTTATCTGATTGCGTAGGAAATGGTGTGCATCGGAGTGTGTTCCCAGTGTGTGTGTGTGTGTCTTACATTCTCCTGGAAGACGAAGACACTGAGCAGAGCAGTAACCTGTTCTGCAGTCAGATCGTTGAACAGACCGTTGAACACCATCTCAGTCAGCAGCAGCTCATCAGCACTGGATCAAACAGAACACAGCTCTAAGATCAGTCACATTGTCAATACATTTGTTGTTGTTTTTTTATACACAATATACACCGAACAAAAATCTAAATGCAACATGTAAAGTGTTGGTCCCATGTTTCATGAGCTGAAATAAAAGATCCCAGAAAAGTTTCATACGCACTTATTTCTCAATTTTGGGGCACAATTTTGTTCACATCCTTGTTATTGAGCATTTCTCATTGCCAAGATAATCCATTCACTTGAAGTGTGGCATTTTAATAATTAATAGTTGGATGTAATAAATGTATCACTAGTCACTTTAAACAATGCCACTTTATATAAAGCTTACATACTCTACATTACTCATCTCATATGTATATACTGTACTCTATACCATCTACTGCATCTTGTCTATGCCGTTCGTTCATCGCTCATCCATATATTTATATGTACATATTCTTATTCATTCCTTTACACTTGTGTCCTCATAAGGTAGTTGTGAAATTGTTAGATTACTTGTTAAATATTACTGCACGGTAGGAACTAGAAGCACAAGCATTTCGCTACACTCGCATTAACATCTGCTAACCATGTGTATGTGACCAATAAAATGTTATTAGATTTTTTAGAAGTACAGGCTACCTGGTCTGCGTGCAAATGTAGGCATATAAATGTGCACATTTGGGGATCTGATAGCATTTCTGATTGGTTTAATGCACCACCACTTATGAGCTGTGGAGCTTCTCGTTCTGCCCCTGAACAGGCAGTTAACCCACTGTTCCTAGGCCATCATTGAAAATAAGAATTTGTTCTTAACCTTTATTTACCTAGGCAAGTCAGTTAAAAATAAATAAATAAAAAATAAATCTTTCACCTCGAACAGCAAGCAAACAAAGTGTGTTTTTACATCCATTGAGAATTACAATACTTCCTCAATTAATTTGAATAATCTTTCCAGCTCTATCCCTTTTGATAACCACTCAGCATGAAACGGAAAAATATAAAAATCCAGTTGAACTGTCATAAAGTAGGCCTACCTGATTACTTATCCCTTGCGCAAATAGCCTACAGCTGTGTCTGTTCTGAGCTCACAGGAGGTGGAAACTGAGGGCCCAGAATATTTTACACAATGTTCCAAGGAGCTTCAGGCCAGACCCAAGTTAATAGTTGATACAATGTTTCAAGCTGTTGCAAACAGGGCATGCATAGCCAATGTGATTTAAAGGTTTTTAAGAGTGTATTTTAATTTGTATGAATTTTTAGCCTCTTTCTCCCAATTTTAATTACAATCTTGTCCCATTGCTGCATACCCATACCTGCAGGCTGCAATGTTTTCATTTGTTGGCTTTATAGGTTATTTTTACATAGATGGCAATTGTTACTTTATAGGTTTGTCTCATTTTCATTTGGATATAATTTTGATTAACCACATGATAATGAGTCAGATACGAAGACATAAATTAAATTGTTGCACCTAAATGTGCAACTTCAGGAGCGTAATGGCGGAATCTGCGAAAGCCAGTAGGAGCGGGAGAATGGTCGGGACAGGTGAAGGTTTTTTTTTCTGGTTATCTTGATCTCTGGCTCCCTTTTGAGTAATTTGTGTCTTAATTAATCAAACAGTGAGCTTAAAGCATCAGACAAGCTCAATGCATTTATAGTTGTTTTTATCAAAACAAATAGGGTGTTACATACACGTTTTACAAATAAATGTTTTAATTTTGACCAATCGATTGGTCGACAGAGCAGATGACTTTCGGGCAACTAAGATTTTCTTCTTCTTCTTTTTTCGGGGACAGCCCAAATGCCCCGTAATGTGAAATCTAAAGATCAGGGACTAATGAATTCATTTAAATTGACTGATTTACTTGAATGAACTCAGTAAAATCTTTGAAATTGTTGCATTTATATTTTTGTTTAATGTATATAACTGTTCTAAGTTGAACAACTCTGTTCGCAGCAGCTCATCAGCACTGGATCATACACAGCAATAACACAGGTATCAGATCTGTCACAGTATTGTTACAGAGAGATTCAATAGCAAGGTAATATACACACTGTTCTAGGATCAATCATAGTATTATTACAGAGAGGGGTTTAATACAGCCTTAAACAGAATTATAACATAACCTTGCTTTTAAACAGGTTGCATGATAAGATTGGGCTCGGTACATCTGCTATTGTCTGGTTTTAGATTAGAACTACCTAAGATCGACATGTATCCATGTGGATGGGATTAAATCTGACTGATGTAGGTTGTATTCTATGTCCTGTGCTTTTCATCATTACCAAAATACACATTTTGGGGTAAAGTGTTACTGCTGCAGATGTTCTTTTCCTTACCTGCTGATCTCACAGGCCACTCTGCCCTTCATCTCGATGACATCAGAGGAAGTAGCGAACCCCAGACGTCTCAGGACACGCTTCCTGCACTTCAGCTCGTCCATCTGCAGGACGGTCCTAGCCTTTTTCAGCTCCCGCTTGGCCCCTTTAATGTCCCCTGCAATCTGACAGACAGAGAGACACGGGATAACATAACTGCTTAAAACATTACCCTCTAGTAAGGATAAAGAAAATAGTCTCTGTGGATCAAAAAGGGGCTTAGGCATTGCAGTGGGAGTTGGAATTGGAGCAGCAGAATTTAAAACCTTTTAAAGACCCTAATTTTTGTGTGTACAATTTCAGCATTTTTACACCAATTTCCTGCAATTCTCCATGGAGTCAAGACGCATTTTATCAGCTTTAAACTTCATTTCCTACAAGTCTACACATTTTGCCATGGAGCGGAGAGAAAATGTTGCCCTTTTAAAGCAAATTTCTCAGGATTCTACATATTCTGCCGCGAGGTGAGAGAAACTGTTGCCGTTTTCAAGATAATTCCCTGGATTTTGCCACGGCTAATGCCGTTTTTTCTGCTCAGACTTAAAAGCAATACTGGTAATTCATATTTTCAATTACCCTGACGGTCTAGCTTTGATTTTGGTGATTGTTAGCGCACAAAGATTATATCATTATAAAAAATAACACACGTTCAAAAGTTTGGGGTCACTTAAAATGTCCTTGTTTTTGAAAGAAAAGCTAATATTTTGTCCATTAAAATCACATCAAATTGATCAGCAATACAGTGTAGATGGTGTTAATGTAGCTAAAAACAGAAGATTTTTAAGGCAAATTGATCATTAGAAAACCTTTTTGCAATTATGTTAGCACAGTTGAAAACTGTTGTTCTGATTAAATAAGCAATAAAACTGGCCTTCAGATTAGTTGAGTATCTGGAGAATCAGCATTTGTGGATTCGATTACAGGCTCAAAATGGCCAGAAGCAAAGTACTTCTGAAACTCGTCACTCTATTCTTGTTCTGAGAAATTAACGCTATTCCTTGCGAGAAACACCAGTCTCAATGTCAGTGAAGAGGCGACTCCGGGATGCTGGCCTTCTAGGCAGAGTTGCAAAGAAAGGCAGATTGGGGGGAAAAAGTGTTATGGACAGACAAATGTAAGTTTGAGGTGTTCGGATCACAATGAAGAAGAGAGATGCAGAAAAGTGCTTGACGTCATCTGTCAAGCATGGTGGAAACAATGTAATGTCTGGGGGTGCTTTGGTGGTAGTAAAGGAGGAGATTTGTACAGGCTAAAAGGGATCTTGAAGGAAGGCTATCACTATTTTGCTACGCCATGCCTTGTGGACAGCGCTTAATTGGAGCCAATGTCCTCCTACAACAGGACAATGATCCAAAGCACAGTTTCAAACTATGTAAGAACTATTTAGGGAAGAAGCATTCAGCTGGTATTCTGTCTAATGGAGTGACCAGCACAGTCACCGGATCTCAACCCTATTGAGCTGTTGTGGGAGCAGCTTGACCGTATGGTACGTAAGAAGTACCCATCAAGCCAACCCAAGTTGTGGGAGGTGCTTCGGGAAGCATGGGGTGAAATCTCTTCAGATTACATCAACAAATTGACAACTAGAATGCCAAAGGTCTGCAAGGCTGTAATTGCTGCAAATTGAGGATTCTTTGACGAAAGCAAAATTTGAAGGACACAATTATTATTTCAATTTTTAAAAAATCATTATTTATAACCTTGTCAACGTCTTGACTATATTTCCTATTCATCATTTTGCAACTCATTTCAAGTATGTTTTCATGGAAAACAAGGACATTTCTAAGCGTATCACCATTTTCTTTCCTATAAACTTTATATCTGGTTTTAGTTTTACATTCTAAAAATGTATTTTAAATTCGTATATAGACTTAGGCATCCAAAATATATGCTTAGGCGGCCCGGCCAAGTGCTTCTATGGCAGAAAAATCCCTGCTCTCAGTGCAAACAATCCTTTAAATGTACTATTTTAAATCATATAAATTAAATGTTTTAATTGTAATGTAAATAGCCCAGTGGCCATTTGATTAATTGTTCAGCAGTCTTATGGCTTGGGGGTAGGAGCAAGATATAGTTAACAGTTAACGTCTCGTACAGAGCTAATCCAGTTTATTCTCCAGCGATTGTACGTTGGCCAATAGATCGGACGGTAGAGGCAGGTTACCCACTTGCCACCAAAGTCTCACAAGACACCCCCATCTCCCCCTCTGTATCAGTCTTTTCTTCACGCGAATGACGGGGATTTGGGCCTGGTTTCGGAGAAACCGTATTCTTTTGAGTCGGACTCATTAAAGAGAAAATCTTCATCCAGTTTGAGGTGAGTAATCACTGTTCTGATATCCAGAAGCTCTTTCGGGAGTATTTTCGAGAAAAAAAAATGTAAACTTTATATAACTAGGCAAGTCAGTTAAGAACAAATTCGGCCAAACCCGGACGACGCTGGGCCAAATGTGCACCGCCCTATGGGACAATCACGGTTGGATGTGATGCAGGCTGAATTCGAACCAGGTCACTGCAGTGACGCCTCTTGCACTGAGATGCTGTGCTGCGCCACTCGGGAGCCCAGAGTGGAGTCGGTAGCAGCAACATTATGTACAAAATAAGTTACAAATAATGCGAAAAAAAGTGTCTGTAAGGAGCATGTAATAAAGCACAGTTGGTTAGGAGCCCGTAAAACAGTAGCACAAAGCTGCCTTGCATGACTGAGGCTGCAAACTGAGGAATGAAATCCAAATCAGATCTCAGCCCAGTCGGAACTGACACAGCTGAGACCAAGTGTTGGTTAATAGTCTCGGTCTGTCTTACAGGCCAGTTTGTTCCTCTCCGCCACACACCTTGTGTAACAGTCCCTGCTTAAGACCATTATCCAATTACAGGCTCACCCAACACCACTAGAACATGCTGCGGGGAGAGTTTGACAACATGGGATAGACAACAGCGGCGCTAGGCTACCTCCAGGTCCTGTGTTAGGCTACCTCCAGCTCTAGACAATCCACTAAGTCAGAGGATATTTATTTTACACATTAACTGATATTGTAAAGCTGATTAGCAGATACTTAGGCATAACCCTACGAACTTATACTGTACTATGTCTTGAATTCAAGCCTAAGTCAATTACAACAAATACTAGAAATAGAATTTAACCAGCTTTGTGTTTCTAGTGAAAGTGTCTGCCTGCCGGTCTGTATGCACGTGTGTCCTGCTGTGGCAGGATTTGGACAAGATGTTATGCAGGCCGATACTTTGTGCAGTGGCATAGTCCCAGAAGCCAAGCAGAGGGTTGGAGATTGAATTTTTTACGAGCCAGTGTTTATTTTAATTTTGATTTTATTTCACCAGGTAGGCCAGTTGAGAACAAGTTCTCATTTACAACTGCGACCTGGCCAAGACAAAGCAAAGTATTGCGACAAAAACAACAGAGTTACACATGGGATAAACAAACGTATAGTCAATAACGCAATAGAAAAATCTATGTACAGGTTATATCCTGCCTGTTTGGCTCTGTCCGGGGGTATTGTCGGACATGGCCACAGTGTCTCCCGACCCCTCCTGTCTCAGCCTCCAGTATTTATGCTGCAGTTGTTTATGTGTCGGGGTACTAGGTCCGTCTGTTGTATCTGGAGAATTTCTCCAGTCTTATCCGGTGTCCTGTGCGAATTGAAGTATGCCCTCCCTAAATTCTCTCTTTCTCTCGGAGGACCTGAGCCCTAAGACCATGCCTAAGAACTAACTGGCCTGATGACTCCTTGCTGTCTGTCCCCAGTCCACCTGGCCGTGCTGATGCTCCAGTTTCAACTGTTCTGCCTGCGGCTATGGAACCCTGACCTGTTTACCGGACATGCTACCTGTCCCAGACCTGCTGTTTTCAACTCTCTAGAGACAGCAGGAGCGGTCGAGATACTCTCAATGATCAGCTATGAAAAGCCAACTGACAATTACTCCTGAGGTTCTGACCTGTTGCACCCTCGACAACCACTGTGATTATTATTATTTGACCCTGCTGGTCATCTATGAACATTTGAACATCTTGCCCATGTACTGTTATAATCTCCACCTGGCACAGCCAGAAGAGGACTGGCCACCCCCCATAGCCTGGTTCCCTCTAGGTTTCTTCCTAGGTTCTGGCCTTTCTAGGGAGTTTTTCCTAGCCACCGTGCTTCTACACTGGCATTGCTTGCTGTTTGAGGTTTTAGGCTGGGTTTCTGTACAGCACTGAGATATCAGCTGATGTAAGAAGGGCTTTATGAATACATTTTATTTGATTTTGTGCAAATGTAGTAAGATTAGGGAGCTTAGGCAATAAATAGGCCATAGAGGTGAAATATTTACAATTTAGCATTAACACTGGAGTGATAGATGTGCAGATGATGTGCAAAATCAAATTTAAAAAAACAATATGGAGATGAGGTAGTTGGGTGTGCTATTTACAGATGGGCTGTGTACAGGTACAGTGATCGGTAAACTGCTCTGACAGTTGATGCTTAAATTTAGTGAGGGAGATATGAGTCTCCAGCTTCAGTGATTTTTGCAATTCGTTCCAGTCATTGGCAGCAGAGAACTGGATGGAAAGGCGGCCAAAAGAGGTGTTGGCTTTGCAGATGACCAGTCAAATATACCTGCTGGAACACGTGCTACGGGTGGGTGTTGCTATGGTGACCAGTGAGCTGAGATATGGTCGGGCTTTACCTAGCAAAGACGTATAGATGACCTGGAGCCAGTGTGTTTGGCAACGAATATATAGTGAGGGCCAGCCAACAAGAACGTACAGGTCGCAGTGGAGGGTAGTATAAGGGGATTTGGTGACAAAACGGATGGCACTGTGATAGACTCCATCCAATTTGCTGAGTAGAGTGTTGGATGCTATTTTGTAAATGACATCGCCAAAGTCAAGGATCGGTAGAATAGTCCGTTTTACGAGGGTATGATTGAGGGAAGGAGGCTTTGTTGCGAAATAGGAAGCCGATTCTAGATTTAATTTTGGATTAGAGATGCCTAATGTGAGTCCGGAAGGAGAGTTTACAGTCTCAAACACCAAGGTATTTGTAGTTGTCCACATATTCTAAGTCAGAACCGTCCAGAGTAGTGATGATTGTCGAGCGGGCGGGTGCGAGCAGCAATCGGTTGAAGAGCATGCATTTAGTTTTACTAGCATTTAAAAGCAGTTGGAGACCACAGAAGGAATGTTGTATGGCATTGAAGCTCTTTTTGAGGTTTGTTAACAGTGTCCAAAGAAGGGCCAGAGGTATACAGAATGGTGTTGTCTGCGTAGAGGTGGATCAGAGAATCACCATCAGCAAGCTCTACATCATTGATGTATACAGAGAAGAGAGTCGGCCAAAAATTTAACCATGTGGCACCCCCATAGAGACTGCCAGAGGTCCGGACATCAGGCCCTCCGACTTGACACACTGAACTCTATTAGAGAAGTAATTGGTGAACCAGGCGAGGCTGTCATTTGAGAAACCAAGGCTATTGGGTCTGCCAATAAGAATGCAGTGATTGACAGAGTCAAAAGCCTTGGCCAGGTTGATGAAGACAGCTGCACTATGTACTGTCTTTTATGGATGGCAGTTATGATATTGTTTAGGACCTTGAGCGTGGCTGAGGTGCACCCATGCCCAGCTCAGAAACCAGATTGTATAGTGGAGAATGTACGGTGGGAATCGAAATGGTCGGTGATCTGTTTGTTAACTTGGCTTTCAAATATTTTAGAGAAGGCAGGGCAGGATAGATATAGGTCTGTAGCAGTTTGGGTCTAGAGTGTCTCCCCCTTTGAAGAGGGGGATGACCGCGGCAGCTTTCCAATTCCAGGTATTGTAGCCCAAGAATTAGCTGGTAGACCTCTTCGGCTAGCCGGGAGATGGGCCTTGCTCGAGGCTAGCTCAAGGCTAACTGGTGCTTGCTTCGGGACAGAGGCAGTAGCCACTCGGTTGCAGCTAACTGCGATGATCCGGTGTAATGGTCCAGAGCTTGCGGCAGGAACGTGGTAGAGAAAAAGCAGTCTGATATGATCTGGGTTGATATCGCACTGTGCAGACTGGCAGGTATTGACCGAGCTGAAGCTAGCTGGCGTCCGAGTTAACGGTGAAGACCGCTAGCAGTGGCTAACTGACTACTAGCTAGTAGCTAGTTAGCTGGCTAGCTTCTGATGGGGTTTCCGGTTCTAAAGTATAAAAATAGCAGATCTGTACCACATTGGGTGAGGCGGGTTGCAGGAAAGTATATTCAGTCCGTAGATGGAAAGTGAGATTAGTATACGGAGAAAAAAAACAAGGAAAACGACTATTCATCTTGGATTATTATGGGTGTAATTCTCAAGTCTTGCCAAATCAAACACAGTGCGTTTGTAATCTGGTTTATAGGGCTTTGTCCCTCCCCATGCACAGATATGTAATATATCTCACACACATCGATTGCGCAGACGTCACAGAGGTCATGACCAAGGCCAGTTGTAGGAGCAGGGCCCGTTTCACACTACAGAGCTAACTTTAACCAAGCCGAGCTGTACTGTACTGGCCTGGCTACACATTCACCATATGTGCTGGAATTGAACTGGGAAAAAGGACAGTGCGGAATGGAAAATATAATACCCAGGCCAGCAAAGTCGGACTACAGCTGGGACTTAACACTAATGCTTTCACAGGCACCTGGCTGCAAAATTATATTCATTTTTCTCCTTATTTCTTTGAAATCTCCTCCTCTGCATTTCAAAGCTAGCCAACTAGAAAGACAAAGATTTGGTACACAACCTTCACCAGTGTTCTCCACTCAATATAATATATATGTTTATAGATGTTGTTTATTTGGTGTATTGCAAAAAAAAGGTATAATATAATAAGTAAACTTGAGTTTACTGACTTCAAAGAGGCCACATTCAAGGCCTCCATCCCCCACTTAGTCTGACTGCTGCTCACCATCTAGAGGTATGAATACCCAGCCAGCCTACAAGTAGATGGTAAGTGCTTTACTGCTGAAAGGGACTTGGGACCAGCAGCACAATCTTGTGTAGAGGGTGTGTTGTAAGTCCAGTCATTGTAAATAATGTGTCATTTTTTTACTTTGTGTTTGTGGTGTGTACACTTATGACATTTGATCAGTGTTGGCTGCTAACTTGGCCCTTATCTTAAATATTTCACATGTATTTGGAGACATTGGATCAGCATTCTTGTTGGGTCTGCTGTTAGTACATTTTCATAATGTATGACATTCCTGGGAGTGCGTAAACTTGTATTTTTTATTAGCATAGCATTTTTGTATGTTTTCTGTAGTTATGTTCTTGAAAATATATCAATTTACCAATTCAGACACTTTGGTACATTTGGGCAAATAGTGACAGACACCTGGGTGACTTCATTCTAAATGTTATGTGGATTGTTCATTCTTCAAGTATTCAGTTTGAAACTTGGCGCAAACACTGTTGCCCTCTTGTGGACACCATCTAAATTACATCCAGCTTCAAGGCTAGATGTGACCTTTCTCTTGCATTTCAGAGACGGTACAACAAATAGGTTGTTTTTTTCTTTGTATTTTCTTCTGCCAGATCTATTGTGTTATATTCTCCTACATTAATTTCACATTTCCACAAACTTCAAAGTGTTTCCTTTCAAATGGTACCAAGAATATGCATATCCTTGCTTCAGGGCCTGAGCTACAGGCAGTTAAGTTTGGGTACGTCATTTAAGGCGAAATTAGAAAAAAACGCGGCTGATCCCTAACAAGTTAATTTCTTCAGGATTGGTTTCCTGTCAACGGGACCGTTGTAAATCATGTAGCGCAATGTCATGTATGCTGATTTTAGCGGAACATTTTTTTGTGGTACATATCGGCTGAAAGCTTAAATTCTTGCTAATCTAACTGCATTGTCCTATTTACAGTAACTATGACTGTCAAAAATGCCATGCTATTGTTTGAGGAGAGCACAAAACAAAAAAAAAACACTTCACCACGACAGGTTTGATACATTCACATCTAAAGGTGAAATATGTACTTACATTCTGAAATCTTGCTCTGATTTGTCATCCTAAGGGTCCCAGAAATAACGCGTCATCATATCCTAAAAAGGTCCATATAGCGGTCGATTTTGTATTTCCACCCGTTCAACTTGCAAAGAAAGAAATCTGTGAAAATCTAATGCCAAACGTTGTTTCAACCAGTCAAATTATGGTCATATTTATTAATCAGACACCCTAAAATGTAACCAGACTTCACGATATTGTTTGGCATTTAGTATATCCAATAGGATACCAATTTTAGTAACACGGGCGGTGTTCACTTGATTGACTGTAACTTTGTCAAACGAGCACCAATCGTGTTCAAACCAAGCTAGCTACATAGCCAATGAGCTGGGGTTTATGAGAGTATTTGGAAACCCAGTATCCGTCGCACAATCATCCAGTAAACCTTGCGCCAGGAAGCTAGTTCCTCTTGGACATTCATGCAAGAATATGGCGAAGCGCATTACATGCTGACCAGACCGGACACGTCGCTTCCGTCGCAAAATAAATGTAGAAATCCATGTTATTCAATTACTGCACACACTGCTCGCGCGCGCCAACGAGCGTCTGTGACGCCAAGGGCTAAAATAGAAGCCGTTCCTATTTCTGACGCAGATCGCGCTGAAAGTAATCTCCTCATTGGTTTATAGAAGCAGGTGCCATCTCCTCATTGGTTATACCCACATGGGTGATTGAAAGACAAACTTTGTTGCCAGTTGTCGGGGTAATACAATGAAAGTTTAGATGCGATCACCATATAAGTTCAAAGATGAAAAAGCCTGGAAGGAGGAGAGATGACGAGAAACGATTCGGTTGGCCGTTTTATGTGTGGATTAATTGTCAGAGTTGAGGTCCTTGTGCATTTCAGGTAAAATAACAACTCAATGTTTATATCCCAGGACAAATTAGCTAGCAACAGCAAGTTAGCTAAATAGGACAAATTAACGTTAGCTAGCAAGTGCAAGCTAGCTAAATTGCCATACATGTTTAATGCTTTTCGACCTGTCCCCAAATTAATGTCATTGGTTCAGAGTTTGTTTTGATATTTGAACCTGCATGTCGTGATCGCGTTTGGTGTGGGGGGGGGCAAAATACATTTATGCACAATAGCGCACGCGCGCAGCCGGTTTGGGTTCCGTGTTAAGCATACCTGTGAGTTATGAAAACTAAGTGTTTTGCAAATGTTGAACTTACTTTATGGCTACTAATATTGGAAAAGCTAAATCAAAGTCCAAGTATACAGATTTTGGACGATAGTCTTGCAGAAAAATATAATCGACAACAGCTAAATGAGAGGATGCTAACGTTAGACTGGTAAGTGAAATACGAGTCTTTATATTCTCTTATATTGCATCACATCTGGCCATGATTGGTAGTCCCATAGGGAGGCGCACAATTGGCCCAACGTCGTCAGGGTTTGGCGTCATTGCAAATAAGAATTTGTACTGACTTGCCTAGTTAAATAAAGGTCAATTAAAAAGATGAACAGTCGTTTGGTGCTGAATGTTCTGCCAAAATGTGAGTAAGTGAATGAGAGCCAGATCCAATATTATTTTCCTCTGATACTCATCCTGTGCTTGTTTATGTCAGTACATTACTGACAGAACGTTGTATGGTCCCCTGCCACACACACCGCAGTGTGGTCCTACAGGACATGAACCAACCATCCAAAATAACACCACCCCACCCATCCTCACCAGGGCTTTCTTCTCGCAGAGGGAGTAGACAGCCTCCAGGCTGGGGTCGGAGTGCATGGGGTGGGAGTACATCCTGTGTTCGAATGCCTCCACCTTCTGGATGATCTTCTTCAGGCCTGGGTCCTTGATGCCCATGTCATCAATGGGGTCCAGCAGGGGAACTCCGTCTGGGAAGCGCTTCTGCACCTCCTGTGTGGTGGAGAAGGGACCAGAGAATGAAGCATAAGAACAGCTTTAATGAAAGTAAAATACAATAAAACTATATATAACCGTCTCCAATGTCCCAGCCTGTTTTCATGGAATAAAACTGATTTCTGAGTAGCTTGAGCAATAGTGTTAATGGTTGAGAAAGGCATTGATGAACACAAGGCTGTCTCTCACACCTGTATGGATTTCAGCATGCTCTGTCTGTTGTCATAAGGCCGGAGGTCTTTGGGGATGTAGAGACGGACTGAACTGATAGAGGTCAAGAGGCGGAGCATCACAGGAACCACCTGATCACAAAGACAAATAGTATATTATTTTATGTATACAGTTCATCTCTAAATATATTAGTATCTATTTAGTATCCAACATGGTAGCCATCATCGACTGCAGCAGGAGATCCTGAAATACTTAATGGGGGTTTTAAACACAAATACAGCACTAAAATGCAATCCTGACTGCTGCTATGTCTACAAGTCTGTGGGATCTTTATCTTAGCACAAACTGAAGAACACCTGATTTAACCTTTCCAGTTTAAATCAAACTTGTTCCCCTAGCCTGTACTTCTAGTTAATGCAGCATAAGGCATTTAGCAGAAGCCAGCCCAGAGAGCAGGACCAGGAAGTGTTTTAGCTGGAGTTTATTGGCTCCTCAGAGATAATATGAGCCAAGAGGCAGCTGAAGTACTCTTGATGTAGACACAGAGCTCAGGGGTTTAGGACTGGTTGACAGAACTAAATAACACAAGACACTGGGACTCTAAAGGGACTAGCGTACAATTGAGGGAAAATGCGCCGCAACAGCAGAGGCAGTTTTAATGCATGGAATTAGATCTGGGTTCAAATACCACTTGAGATCTTTCAAATACTTTGAGTGTATCCTTTAACCTGCCTGGAGGGCCAGGTGGTGGGCAGGGTTTGTACTTTAGGGGCTGTTCTATTGGTCCATTAAGCCAAGCAAACTTAAGTCAAATGTGCAGCAGCAACAGCTAATGAAATCAGGTAAAAAAATAACACTGTGGGAGTGTGTGAATATGAACTCTTAACTGAAAGAGATCTAAGAGTTCGGAAGGTGTTTATATTACATGGAAGGTTACCAAACCAAATGTTTTGAATGAGGAGCATCTTTTCCAACCACACAAGCATGGTATGTTTCAATCTGAGAATGAAGGAACGTCTTAAATGGCTCTAAATTAGATACCATTTTAGAAAATGTATCTTAGAATCAAGAGGATATGCAGTATTAGCCAAACATTATTCCATTTAATTGTGTGGATGTTGCTTTAAATTGAAGAGAAGCTCTCTAGGACACAGCCCAGCAGCAGTTTGACCACTAAAGCCTTGGCCATGTTTGATTTCCTTCAGTCTCAAGGACAGTTAGTAACCCCTCCCATAATGATTGTGTGTGGACTACATTCTAGAATGTATTAATTTTGGATTCCATCCTACTGCTGACCACCAAACTAGGAATATATAGTGTCCAGTCGTCACAGCAATGCATACACATGGACTATCTCAATTGGCTCCTATTGGGTCTCTCACACAGGGTCAAATGTAGTGCACTAGAATAGGGAATAGGGTGCTACTTCTGACAGAGCCATGGCGTTTTCCATCATATGCACACCTGCATTTCACCCTTCTCCCCAGTGGCAGCAGGTTTAGCAGCCTCTGTAGCTGCATTCTTCACACTCTCCTGACTACAGTGGACCAGCACCTCCACCACGTACAGAGGGTCTGCATCACCTGTACTGGCCTGGAGAAGAAAAACATACATACTCAACATGGGCACGACACTAAGCTGAAGGACAACACGTACATTACACAAAGGCCAAAACATAAGCGATAAACTATATCTACTTTGTAGTTACTTTAAATACTAAATGTTGTTTTCAAAGATACTTTCTGATAACATTCAACAAACTCAGCAAAAGAGAAAAGTCCCTTTTTCAGAACCCTGTCTTTCAAAGAAAATGAGTAAAAATCCAAATAACTTCACAGAGCTTCATTGTAAAGGGTTTAAACACTGTTTGCCATGCTTGTTCAATGAACCATACACAATTAATGAACATGCACCTGTGGGACGGTCGTTAAGACACTAACAGCTTACACATGGTAGGCAATTAAGATCACAGCTATGAAAACTTAGGACATTAAAGAGGCCTTTCTACTGACTCTGAAAAACACAAAAAGAAAGATGCCCAGGGTCCTTGCTCATCTGCGTGAACGTGCCTTAGGCATGCTGCAAGGAAGCATGAGGACTGCAGCTGTGGCCAGGGCAATAAGTTGCATTATCCGTACTGTGAGACGTCTAAGGCAGCGCTACAGGGAGACAGAACGGACAGCTGATCGTCCTCGCAGAAGCAGACCACGTGTAACAACACCTGCACAGAATCAATACATCTGAACATCACACCTGTGGGACAGGTACAGGATGGCAACAACTGCCTGAGGTACACCAGGAACGCACAATCCCGCCATCAGTGCTCAGACTATTCGCAATAGGCTGAGAGAGGCTGGACTGAGGGCTTGTAGGCCTGTTGTATCACCGGCAACAACATCGCCTATGGGCACAAACCCACCATCGCTGGAACAGACAGGACTGGCAAAAAGGTGATCTTCACTGACGAGTCGCGGTAGTGTCTCACCAGGGGTGATGGTTGGATTCGAGTTTATCGTCGAAGGAATGAGCGTTACACCGAGACCTGTACTCTGGAGTGGGATCAATTTGGAGGTGGAGGGTCCGTCATGGTCTGGGGCGGTGTCACACCATCATCGGACTGAGCATGTTGTCATTGTATGCAATCTCAATGCTGTGCGTTACATGGAAGAGATCCTCCTCCCTCATGTGGTACCCTTTCTGCAGGCTCATCCTTACATGACACTCCAGCATGACAAAGCCACCAGCCATACTTCTCATTCTATGCGTGAGTTCCTGCAAGACAGGAATGTCAGTGTTCTGCCATGGCCAGCGAAGAGCCCAGATCTCAATCCCATTGAGCACGTCTGGGACCTGTTGGATCGGGGGTGAGGGCTAGGGCCATTCCCCCCAGAAATGTCTGGGATCTTGCAGGCACCTTGGTGGAAGAGCGGGGTAACCTCTCACAGCAAGAACTGGCAAATCTGGTGCAGTGCATGAGAAGGAGATGCTCTGCAGTACTTAATTCAGCTGGTGGCCACACCAGATACTGGCTGTTACTTTTGATTTTGACCCCCCCCTTTCTTAAGGGACACATTTTTCCATGTCGGTGGAACTTGTTCAGTTTATGTCTCAGTTGTTGAATCTGGTTGTGGTCATACAAATATTTACACATGCTAAGTTTGCTGAAAATAAAGTGAGAGGACGTCTCTTTTTTTAATCCATATTACCTTGACGTTTGACTTCTTTGAGAAATTAACGACTACGCCCCATCCAAAGTCAACATCTTCGTTTTTGACCTGTAAAAAAGGGTCAACGCAATTGGCACATCTGTATGTTCAGTAATAAATAGTTCCTTATCTGAGCAAAACTAAGTTGTTTTCTATCCGCGGAAGCCTTATTAAACAGAACAAAGACAAAGTAGATGGGGAAATGGTGGAGCACATTTTGTCTGTGTGGTTGTGCAATATAGAAATATTTCAGTTGGTGGTGTTGGCTGTGGTATGAGTGCTATTTGTTTCTAACCTTGACCAATCTACCAGGCTGGAGGAAAGGAAGGCAGAACTTGGGTTTGTGGACAAACTCTTCGATCTCTTTGCCCAGTTTAGCCAGCTGCTGGCGGATCTTATAGTAAGTGACCACACTCTCCTCGTTGGGGATCTCTATGGCGTTATACATCTTCTCCAGCTTCCCCATCTCTGTGGAGTTAAAACAGAGATCAATCATACCCAGAGAAAAACTAGAATGGGGATTCTCGTATTCTATTCTAATTTTAAGGTGATCATAGCAAACCTAACACAATGTCCACAGCGGTGGTCAAACGACACAGAAATAGCACCTGATGTTGCCATGTACAGTGTGTACAAAACATTAAGAACACCTTGCTAATATTGAGATGCTTGCTTGGCGGTCAGTGCATCAATACCGTTATTTCGTAAAATACGGTATACCAGGCAGCCCTAAGTGACATCAGTAAGGGACCATAGCTATCACCTGGATTCACCTGGTCAGTCTACGCCATGGAAAGATCAGGTGTTCATGTTTTGTACACTCAGTGTATAGAGTTCAAATGCTCAAAGATAAAACATTACTTGTGCTATACTTAGCCAGACCAAATCAACAGAACAGAACGTTGAATGAACTTGGTAAATTAATTTGAATAAAGCACCACTGGCAGGAGAATTCCTATGAAAGAGGATCCGAGAATTACATATAGGACTAGACTTGAAGGGTTGTCTGCACTCACTCTCTACGACGCCGGGCACAGCCCTGTAGTGCTGAAACTGGTAGAAAGACTTCTCCAGCATGTACTCGGGGTTGATCTCCTCCACCCGCAGCAGGTTGAGAACCATGTTGTAGGTGAGGTGGAAGGCACTGTTGAGAGGGTCAGCTGAGCCCTGTGGAGAGCGGGAGGAGAGAGGAAGGTTAAACAGGTCGCTATTCAGCAGGTTGAGGACCATGTTGTAGGTGAGGTGGAACAGGAGAGGAAGTAAGGCTGAGCGATACATAAAATAATTTGATTAATTCAAATGTTTGTTTTTATGTGCGAATTTCCAAATTCCTTCATGGCAAGAAACAATGTTCTTTGTTATTTTTCGTTTATGTCCGCTTGTTCCCATGTTGTCTTTTTGGTCTCGTCTCCTTCGCTCCTTCTCATGTACACCAGAGATCTGAATATAATGACGAGATGCTCATGTTTCCACCCTAATAATGGGAGTTGTTGTCCCAAAGGCTGAAAGGCAGGCAACAAACTTATGTCCAAAATAAGCCCATAGAAACACATTGGGCTTATTTGGGACAGATTCTGGCGAGAGTGAAACCTCTCGCTTCGCCTCTTCCTCTGTTTACACACAAAAACACACACACACACACACACACACACACAAGCCGCCTCCCCCTGCAACACACAACAAATAAAGTTGAGAGATCACATCTTCCTCTCTGTCAAGCAGTTTCAACTCGCTATTTGCATTTGAGGTTTGGTCCAACAGAATGGGTCACATGGACACAAACACACAGACATTACACTGTAATAGAGAAGTTACCCTTTCTATCTACACCATTTTAATGTCTCAACTACTCAAATTGCACACAGAACAGACACTACTAAAACTAAAGTATCAATGAACATTGATTCTGGAAAATGAAAGCTCAGGTTGCAGTACCGCTAGCAGCTTTTTAGCCAAAGACTTATACTAGCTGTCTAGTCTGTTCTATAAAAGTGTAATAAGCATAAAACAATTATATAAGGAATTGGTAACTTGTTGTCATTCTGAAAAATGAGGCAGGTCATTTATTTCAACATCTGAACAAATTGGACAGACTAGCACGCTGTTCAAATGGTTGGAGACGGCTGTGTTCATAATTCAACTGTTCTGATGTGTTCGCAAGTAAACAGATCCAAGTAGGCTAAACTTCAAGTATAAAGATTAGCTGGCTACTCACTAGCACGTGGACTTGTGCTTGAGAGATTGTGTATGAGACCCGTGTTCATTTTTCTATAATGCCTGCTTCAAGAAGTTAGTCATTATTCGTGCATTGTGCATGGTTCAGGTCAAATTTGTAACAAAAAGGGTATTTTCATAGACCGACTTAAACAAAAAAGCACGTTAAACTATTTGATTAAATAATAACATTTTTAGTGAGGCTTATATTTAGCATAAAAAAATTGCACATGAGATATACACTACATGGCCAAAAGTGTGTGTACAACTGTGCATCGAACATTTCATTCTAAAATCATTGACATTATTTTGGAGTTGGTCCTTCCTTTGCTGCGATAACAGCCTCCACTCTTCTGGGAAGGCTTTCCACTTGATGTTGAAACATTGCTGCGGGAATTGCTTCCATTCAGCCACAAGAGCATTAGTGAGGTCGGGAGCTAATGTTGGGCAATAAGGCCTGGCTTGCATTCTGCGCTCCAATTCATACCAAAAGGTGTTCACATTTGTATTTAATTTTTTTTATTTCACCTTTATTTAACCAGGTAGGCTAGTTGAGAACATTATTTTATAGATGACATCGCCGAAGTCGAGGATCGGTAGGATAGTCAGTTTTACGAGGGTATGTTTGCCAGCATGAGTGAAGGTTGCTTTTTGCGAAATAGGAAGCCGATTCTAGATTTAATCTTGGATTGAAGATGCTTAATGTGGGTCTGGAAAGTTTACAGTCTAACCAGACACCTAGGTACGTGTAGTTGTCCACATATTCTAAGTCAGAACCATCCAGAGTAGTGATGCTGGACCGGCGGGCAGGTGAGGGCAGCAATCGGTTGAAGAGGATGCATTTAGTTTTACTTGCATTTAAGAGCAGTTGGAGGCCACGGAATGAGAGTTGTATGGCATTGAAGCTCATCTGGAGGTTAGTTAGCAGTGTCCAAAGAAGGACCAGATGTATACAGAACGGTGTCGTCTGCATAGAGGTGGATCAGACAAGCACCAGCAGCAAGAGCGACATCATTGATGTATACAGAGAAGAGAGTCGGCCCGAGAATTGAACCCTGTGGCACCCCCATAGACACTGCCAGAGGTCCGGACAACAGGCCCTCCGATTTTACGCACTGAACTCTATTAGAGAAGTAATTGGTGAACCAGGCGAGGCTGTCATTTGAGAAACCAAGGCTGTTGAGTCTGCCAATAAGAAAGTGGTGATTGACAGAGTCAAAAGCCTTGGCCAGGTCGATGAAAGCGGCTGCACAGTATTATCTCTTATTGATGGCAGTTATGATATCGTTTAGGACATTGAGCGTGGCTGAGGTGTACCCATGACCAGCTCGGAAACCAGATTGCATAGCGGAGAAGGTATGGTGGGATTCAAAATGGTCGGTGATCGGTTTGTTAACTTGGCTTTCGAAGACCTTAGAAAGGCAGGGTAGGATATAGGTATGTAGCAGTTTGGGTCTAGAGTGGCTCCCCCTTTGAAGAGGGGGATGACCGTGGTAGCTTTGCAATCTTTGGGGATCTCAGACGATACGAAAGAGAGGTTGAACAGGCTAGTAATAGGGGTTGCAACAATTTCATGTGATCATTTTAGAATGAGAGGGTCCAGATTGTCTCGCCCAGGTGATTTGTAGGGGTCCAGATTTTGCAGCTCTTTCAGAACATCAGCCATCTGGATTTGGGTGAAGGAGAATTGTAGGAGGCTTGGGGGAGTTGCTGTGGGGGGTGCAGGGCAGTTACCCGGGGTAGGGGTAGCCAGGAGGAAAGCATGGTCAGCCGTAGAAAAATGCTTTTTGAAATTCTCAATTATCGTGGATTTATCGGTGGTGACAGTGTTTCCTAGCCTCAGTGCAGTGGGCAGCTGGGAGGAGGTGTTCTTATTCTCCATGGACTTTACAGTGTCCCAGAACTTTTTTTGAGTTTGTGCTACAAATTTCTGTTTGAAAAAGCTAGCCTTAGCTTTCCTAACTGCCTGTGTATATTGGTTCCTAACGTCCCTGAAAAGTTGCATCTCACGGGGGATATTTGATGCTAGTACAGTACGCCACAGGATGTTTTTGTGCTGGTCAAGGGCAGTCAGGTCTGGAGTGAACCAAGGGCTATATATCTGTTCCTGATTTTTTTGAATGTGGTATGCTTATTTAAGATGGTGAGGAAGGCACTTTTAAAGAATAACAAGGCATAATCTACTGATGGGATGAGGTCAATATCCTTCCAGGATACACGGGCCTGGTCGATTAGAATGGCCTGCTCGCTGAAGTGTTTCAGGGAGCGTTTGACAATGATGAGGGGTGGTTGTTTGACTGCAGACCCATTACGGATGCAGGCAATGAGGCAGTGATCGCTGAGATCTTGGTTGAAGACAGCAGAGGTGTATTTGGAGGGCAAGTTGGTTAGGATGATATCTATGAGGGTGCCCGTGTTTACGGATTTGGGGTTGTACCTGGTAGGTTCATTGATAATTTGTGTGAGATTGAGGGCATCAAGCTTAGATTGTAGGATGGCCGGGGTGTTAAGCATGTCCCAGTTTAGGTCACCTAGCAGTACGGGCTCTGAAGATAGACAGGGGGAAATCAATTCACATATGGTGTCCAGGGCACAGCTGGGGGCAGAGGGTGGTCTATAGCAAGCGACAACGGTGAGAGACTTGTTTCTGGAATGGTGGATTTTTAGAAGTAGAAGCTCGAAAAGTTTGGGTACAGACCTGGATAGTAAGACAACTCTGCAGGCCATCTCTGCAGTAGATTGCAACTCCACCCCCTTTGACAGTTGTCAAAGAGATGGAATTTCAGGATTTTCTTCAGGAAGATTTTTTGTCTTCCTAAACCAAGATTCAGACACAGCTAGGACATCCAGGTTGGCAGTGTGTGCTAAAGCAGTATAAAACAAACTTAGAGAGGAGGCTTCTGATGTGAACATTAGAGGTCGACCGATTAATCGGAATGGCTGATTAATTAGGGCCGATTTCAAGTTCTCTTAACAATCGGTAATCTGCATTTTTGGACATCGATTGCGGCCGATTACATTGCACTCCACGAGGAGACTGCGTGGCAGGCTGCTTACCGGTTACGCGAGTGCCGCAAGAAGCCACGGTAAGTTGCTAGCTAGCATTAAACGTATCTTATAAAAAACAATCAATCTTAACATAATCACTAGTAAACCACACATGATTGATGATATTACTAGTTTCTTGCTTGTGTCCTGCGTTGCATATAATCGATGCGGTGCCTGTTTATTTCTCATCGAATCACAGCCTACTTGGGTGATTATTTAACAAGCGCATTCGCGAAAAAAGCACCATCGTTGCACCAATGTGTACCTAACCATCAACATCAATGCCCTTCTTTAAAATCAATACGCAAGTATATATTGTTAAACCTGCATATTTTGTTAATATTGCCTGCTAACATGAATTTCTTTTAACTAGGGAAATTGTCTTGCGTTCCGTGCAAGCAGTCAGGGTATATGCAACAGTTTGGGCCGCCTGGCTCGTTGCGAACTGTGTGAAGGCCAATTTAATCCTAATACAGACCATAATTAATTTGCCAGAACTGTACAGAATTATGACATAACATTTAAGGTTCTGCAACGTAACAGCAATATTTAGACTTAGGGATGCCACCCGTTAGATAAAATACGGAACGGTTCCGTATTTCACCGAAATAATAAACGTCTTGTTTTCGAAATGATAGGTCATTATTATGGTAAAATCTGGAAACTAAGACTCGTATTTCTGTGTGTTATTATGTTATAATTAAGTCTATGATTTGATAGAGCAGTGTGACTGAGCCGTGGTAGGCAGGAGCAGGCTCGTAAGCATTCATTCAAACAGCACTTTTGTGCGTTTGCCAGCAGCTCTTCACTTTGCTTCAAGCATTGAGCAGTTTATGACTTCAAGCCTATCAACTCCCGAGATTAGGCTGGTGTAACCGATGTAAAATGGCTAGCTAGTTAGCTCGATGTGCGCTAATAGCTTTTTAAACGTCACTCACTAAGAATTGGAGTAGTTGTTCCCCTTACTCTGCATGGGTAAGGCTGCTTCGAGGGTGGCTGTTGTCGATGTGTTCCTGGTTCGAGCCCAGGTAGCGGCGAGGAGAGGGGTGGAAGCTATACTGTTACACTGGCAATACTAAAGTGCCTATGAGAACATCCAATAGTCAAAGGTATATGAAATACAAATGGTATAGAGAGAAATAGTCCTATAATTCCTATAATAACTACAACCTAAAACTTCTTACCTGGGAATATTGAAGACTCATGTTAAAAGGAACCACCAGCTTTCATATGTTCTCATGTTCTGAGCAAGGAACTTAAACATTAGCTCTCTTACATAGCACATATTTCACTTTTACTTTCTTCTCCAACACTTTGTTTTTGCATTATTTAAACCAAATTGAACAGGTTTCATTATTTATTTGAGACTAAATTGATTTTATTGATGTATTATATTAAGTGAAAATAAGTGTTCATTCAGTATTGTTGTAATTGTCATTATTACAAATATAATAAAACAAATAATTTTTTAAAAATCGTCTGATTAATCGGTATCAGCTTTTTTTGGTCCTCCAACAATCGGTATCGGCGTTGAAAAAAATCATAATCGGTGGACCTCTAGTTGAGACCACTCGTCAACGAAGCCAAGGGCAGTTTGAGTTTTGCAGATACTGTCTTGCGCAATTGAAAGTCTTAGTGAGCGATTACAACAGAATAGTCAGAAGAGAAATGAGATCTCCAGGGGGGCCAGATAATTTAAAATGAGACATTTCACTCCCTGCCATTAATCTGTCATGTGTTAAACTGCCCCTTGGCCCATTAAAGACCCAGTTGTGCAAGCCTAAATGGATCTCAACCCAGGACCAACAACCCAAGGTACCAGAGCAGAGACATGGAGGACTGACTGTTGTCCCAGAGACAACTTTAACATGACAGACCCCTAAATGGAGAGAAAGAGGTTTAAGGTTTGGAGTTTGAGGCCTGAAAGCCTGTTAATCAAACCAAGGCTCCAGACTTCCCAGGTCATATCATGACTCCCTTTGCAAAACTTCTACAGAACTCCAAAAATGGATCAGGAAGGGGGTTGAGGTTTGAACGTTTAAGTCAGTTAATCATACCAAGAGTCCTTAGGTACCTGATGATATCATTGCTCCCTAAAGTTTAAGAGAAGTGTTTGGCTACAGCTGAGTGAGTTTGTAAATGACCCATGGGTCAGGAAGTTGCTAACGGTTCAGAGAAGTGTTTTTCTGCACACGCCTGTGTGTGTTCGGCTGTGGAGCGTGTTTGTTAACGACCTGAGGGCCGGGAAGTAGCTCTATGACCCAGGAGACAACCCCAAAATGACTGACTCACTCTCCCACTGCAGCTCAGGAGGATATGAGGGTCTTGGCTCAGGTTGCAATTGTAAATCCCTTAATCTCTCCACCCCCCTCATTGCAATCATTCGCAGAGTCTGTATGTCACTTGGACAGCGTGTGGAGGGGAGAGATTGAGTCGTTCTGAGAACACTTGGGGAGCTGTGTTGGCACGAGAACCATTGTGACATCATCCCAACAGGGGTTAGGATTATTGCAACGTTCCAAGAGTTACTGGTCTGGTGCTGAACGGATTTTACAACTGGCCAAAGTCTACAGGGACTCAAAACACATGTCTTAGTACGTACACTGTATAACGTCTAAAGAAGATATCAATGCCAAGACTTTAGGCATCCCAATGGTTTGTGTGTGTATTGACACAGTTTATACATGGAGATAAACTATGATGATTAATCATTCATCTCCAAGAATATGTTCCACAGACGCACACGGCTGTTATTTAAAAACCCCAGTGTGCAGTCTGTGGAGTCAGTAGTACCTTGAGCAGCTGTTTCCCTACTGCAGGGCTCATCTTCTCATCAACCATGAAGATGACAATACCTCTCTCGTCCATCCCTCTCCTGCCAGCTCGGCCAGACATCTGGATGTACTCGCCAGACGTGATCTAACAGAGAGAGAGAGAGAGATGCACAACTCATTAATATGGTCACACATCTGTCACACACACACAGCACGTCAACATTCACACAGAGATGTAATGTAGAGCAGAATAAATGTGTAGGACCAATGAAACAAGGAAAACTTTCAGTTTCTAGTCATTCAAACCAATGTGTACAGAATGTCATGGGAAGGATTCTTTTAGAGGTCTACATGTACATGTTCAAATGCTTTTTTTCTGAACCAAATACGAGCTAGAACAGTCAGCGGGGGTATGCTCCTGAAGGTGGATTGTTTTTTTATGCAACATCTACATTACTTGGCGCCAATCCCCCAAACGTGTAAATATTATAAATTGTAATTCTTGTATTATAAAGATGGCACCGGAGAACAAGGCTGACGTTTTCCGTATTCATAAACAATTGTGTTTTTTATTTGTTTATTTTCGTCGTTTGTAAATGATTATTTTTTACTAATATTGTACATAATGTTGCTGCTACCGTCTCATATGACCGAAAAGAACTTGAGGAAATCAGAACACCGATTACGCACCATGGACTGGCAGAATCCTTTTTACCCTTTAACAACTCCGACGAGCCTGACGTGTATGATATACTGCTTCATTTGTATAAAGGCAGAGAAAAAGGGGCCAGAAGGAGGACTGCCTTCTGAGAACTCGTACGCGATCGAATAAAGCCCCACTTCCCTCCATTCTGCTAGCAGACGTGCAATCTTTGGAAAATAAAATCGATGACCTACGCGGAAGATTAAACTACCAACGGGTCATTCAAAAGTGTAATATCTTATGCTTCACTGAGTCGTGGCTGAACGACGACACCATCAACATACAGCTGGCTTGTTATACGCTGTATCAGCAGGATAGAACAGCAGAGTCTGGTAAGACAAGGAGCGGCAGACTATGTATTTTTGTAAATAACAGCGGGTGCACAATATCTAAGGAAGTCTCAAGGTTTTGCTCACCTGAGGTAGAGTATCTCATGATACGCTGTAGACCACACTATCTACCAAGAGTTTATCATCTGTATTTTTCGTAGGTGTCAATATACCACCACAGACGGATGCTGGCACAAAGACCGCACTGAATGAGCTGTATTCTGCCATAAGCAAATAGGAAAACGCTCACCCAGAGACGCCACTCCTCGTAGCCGGGGACTTGAATGTAGGGAACATTAAATATGTCTTACCAAATTTCAATTAGCATGGTAATTTTCAACCAGAGAGAGAAAAAAAAACTAGACCACCTTTACTCCATACACAGAGACGTATACAAAGCTCTCCCTCGCCATCCATTTGGCAAATCTGACCATAATTCAAGCCTCATGATTCCGGGCTTACAAGCAAACATTAAAGCAGGAAGGACCAGTGACTCAAACAATAAAAAGTGGTCATATGAAGCAGATGCTGAGCTACAGGACTGTTTTGCTAGCACAGACTGGAATATGTTCCGGGATTCCGCCTATGGAATACACCACATCAGTCATTGGCTTCGTCAATAAGTACATCAATGATGTCGTCCCCACAATGACCTACATACGCCAACCAGAAGCCATGAATTACAGGCAACATCGCACTGAGCTAAAGGCTAGAGCTGCTGCTTTCAAAGAGTGGGATTCTAACCCGGGAGCTTATTAGAAATCCCGCTACGCCTTCCGACGAACCTTCAATTAGGGAAAGCGGCAATACAGGACTAAGATCGAATCGTACTACACCGGCTCTGATGCTCGTCGGATGTGGCAGGGCTTGCAAACCATTAGACTACTAAGGGAAGCACTGCCGAGGACTGCCCAATGACACAAGCCTACCAGAGGAGCTAAACTACTTCTATGCTCGCTTCGAGGCAAATAACACTGAAACATGCATGAGATGCACCAGCTGTTGCCGGAAGACTGTGTGATCACGCTCTCTGCAGCCGATGTAAGACCTTTAAACAGGCCAACATTCACAAGGCCGCAGGGCCAGACAGATTACCAGGACGTGTACTGCGAGCATGCGCTGACCAACTGGCAAGTGTCTTCACTGACATTTTCAACCTCTCCCTGTCCGAGTCTGTAATACCAACATGTTTTAAGCAGACCATCATAGTGTTCTTGGGCACAGGGACTCAGGTAACCTGCCTAAATGACCACCGACCCATAGCACTCACATCTGTAGCCATGAAGTGCTTTGAAAGGCTGGTCATGGCGCACATCAACACCATTATTCCAGAAACCCTAGACCCACTCCAATTTGCATACCTCCCCAACAGATCCACAGATGATGCAATCTCTATTGCACTCCACACTGCCCTTTCCCACCTGGACAAAAGGAACACCTATGTGAGAATGCTATTAATTGACCACAGCTCAGCGATCAATGTCATAGTGCCCTCAAAGCGCATCAATAAGCTAAGGTCCCTGGGACTAAACACCTCCCTCTGCAACTAGATCCTGGACTTCCTGACGGGCTGCCCCCAGGTGGTAAAGGTAGGTAACAACACCTCCACGCTGATCCTCAACAGAGGGGACCCTCAGGGGTGCGTGCTCAGTCCCCTTCTGTACTCCTTGTTCACTCATGACTGCTCAGCCAAGCATGACTCCAACACCATCATTAAGTTTGCCGATGACACAACAGTGTTAGGCCTGATCACCGACAACAACGAGAGAGCCTATGGGGAGGTGGTCAGAGACCTGGCCGTGTGGTGCCAGGACAACAACCTCTCCCTCAACGTGATCAAGACAAAGGAGATGAATGTGGACTACAGGAAAAAGAGGACAGCGCGCGCCCCCATTCTCATCGACAGGGCTGTAGCGGAGCAGGATCAGAGCTTCAAGTTCCTTGGTGTCCACATCACCAACAGTTGTGAAGAGGGCACGACAAAACCTATTCCCCCTCCGGAGACTGAAAAGATTTGGCATGTGTCTTCAGATCCTCAAAAGGTTCTACAGCTGTACCATCACGAGCATCCTGACTGGTTGCATCACTACCTGATATGGAAACTGCTCGGCCTCCAACCGCAAGGCACTACAGAGGGTAGTGCGAACGGCCCAGTAGATCACTGGGGCCAAGCTTCCTGCCATCCAGGACCTCTATACCAGGCGGTGTCAGAGGAAGGCCCTAAAAATTGTCAAAGACTCCAGCCACCTTGGTAATAGACTTATCTCTGTTACCGCACAGCAAGCAGTACCGGAGCGCCAAGTCTAGGTTGAAGAGGCTTCTAAACAGCTTCTACCCCCAAGCCATAAGACACCGCAATGTCTAATCAAATGGCTACCCAGATTATTTGCACCCCCCCCTTTTACACCGCTGCTACTCTCTATGCATTGTCACTTTAATAACTCCACCTACATGTACATATTACCTCAACTAACCGGTGCCCCCGCACATTGACTCTGTACCGGTACCCCTGTATATAGTCTCGCTATTGTTATTTTACGGCTGCTCTTTAATTACTTGTTACTTTTATTTCTTATTCTTATTTGTTTTTAACTGCATTGTTGGTTAGGAGCTCGTAAGTAAGCATTTCACTGTAAAGTCTACACCTGTTGTATTCAGCATTTCACTGTAAAGTCTACACCATTTCACTGTAAAGTCTACACCTGTTGTATTCAGCTTTTCACGGTAAAGTCTACACCTGTTGTATTCGGCACATGTGACAAATAAAACTTGATTTGATTCTTATGCAAAAATGTTTATTATATTCTACTAAGCCATTTACTTTATGATCATATTCTTAACTTTTATTGTGGTTGTTGCATTGTCGAGGAGGAACCTGCAAGTAAGCATTTCGTTGGACGGTGTTTACCATGTGTATCCCAGACTAGTAAAACTTGAAACTTTACCCTGGCGTTGCAACACCTCTTCAGAACATTAACATGGAGGAGAGCTGGAATGCCTTGATTTGCCCCTTGGCTTTAAAACCCTCTGCTTTACTAACGCTGCATGACACACATGGCCCTGATTAGGCTAATCAACAGATTTTCTTTCATCTCTAACTGTATAAACATTCTCTGCCACGAAACTAACCCGAACAGCTCTGTTGATACCTTCGTCATGCAGATTCAATCATAATCTCTTGGGCATTTTTGGTGCTCTACATCATAAGGTCCTGATTATAAGACTGGCTCTGGACGGTCCTCTCCTCATAAATCTCTGAGAGGGGGAAGGGGAGGAGGGAGGGATGGAGAAAGATGAGCATATGGAGCGAGATAAGAGGGAGCAGTCACCCCACGAAGAGGCCCTGGATTTCTGCTCTCTGTTTTGTTACTGAGGGAGGAAAGGAGAGAGGGGGGAGAGGAGAAGGGAAGCCTTGACTGCATGCGTGGTGTTCTGGCACCAGTTTAACCACACCAGATGTTATTCGCGAGCCTCTTGGACAGCCGCTTCCCTTTCCCTCTCTCCTCATCTTTTCTCCCCCATATCCCTCTCCGAGCCAGAGGTGTAACGATCTGGCCCTTTCATTCCCAACAGCTTGATTCACGGCCGGCCCCGTGGCCCCCAGCTCCTCACAAACAATACGTGGCTGTTTATCTTACGCCAGAGACTCCCAGCTCCCTCTGTGCTCCCTCCGTGGCCTTATAAAGGCGTCAATGCACACACACACACAACGGAAATGATGAACCCTCAATATGACCTGTTAGACAGAGAGAAGAGCGCGTGGCACAATCACAGGTATGTGAGAGCCAGGCTCATCAAAACGAGTGTTACCCGGCGGGAGCCTGGCCCATCAAAAGGTGTGTTACCCAGCGGGAGCCTGGCTCATCAAAAGGTGCGTTACCCAGCGGGAGCATGGCTTATTAAAAGGTGTGTTACCCATCGGAAGTCTTTGCCGTCAAACTTGCGTGCGCTGGTGAACAGGACGGTGCGGGCAGGCATGTTGATGCCCATGGCAAAGGTCTCTGTGGCAAACAACGCCTGAGGAGAGAGGATCAACAACAATACATTTAACAAACTCACTCCAATTTAAAACACACAGGAATGGCTATAGCTTTTTCACCCTATTGAGCTGAGATTAGCCGAGGTATACTGTGCTAGTCTGGTTGGATCCATAATAGTTGCTGGAACCGTGCTGGAAATGACAATATCCAAGCCAGCACAGTATGTTTGGGGTGGGAGTGATAGCGTGAAAAGGTTTCAAGTGAATGACAACGTTCTGTATAAGTTAAAGTGAGATCCAGGTAAGTTCCAGACCGGCAAGGCCTACCTTAATTAGCCCCTCAGAGAAGAGGATCTCAATGGTTTCCTTCAGGATGGGGAGCAGTCCCCCGTGGTGAATCCCTATACCTCTCTTCAGTAGTGGTAGAACATTCTCTACCTGGAAACACAGCAATAATAAGTCATTTGATGAATAACACATTTATTGTTAAAGACACACTAATATATGTCAAAGACAATCTAGAAATCAGTGAAGCCATACAATGATGTCAGATCAAAATGTAAAACTATTTTTTTTTTTTTTACTGTTCACATTAGCTTAAGCCAGCCATCCATCTGAAGAATAAAAATATGCTGTCCTCCTCTGACCCTAGCAGAGCCACACACATGGTTGTGACCATTACCAGACCCTCTGAGCCAGCCTTCAAACTGCAGCAGCCTTCTGACAGCTCTACTACACTATAAACCAACGACCACCGCTCAGTAGAATTTTACATTTGTCACTCAGCAGATGCTCTTACCCAGAGCGACTTACAGGAACAATTAGGGTTACGTGCCTTGCTCAAGGGATTATGTTGACAGGTTAACTTAGTCGGTTCAAGGATTCGAACCAGCAACCTTTCGTTACTGTCCCAATTGTCTTAAATCGCTAGTCTGCCTGCTCAAACTACACAAACAGAAACAACCACAGAAGAACACATCCTATACAGCCTGAACTAACGGTATAAAGGGATAGAGAAATAAGGAAATATAGAGTGTGCTTGTAATCAAAACCACTAGCGCGAACCACAGAGAGACTGGTGGAAACTTTTACAGGCTAATAAAGAATCCACTTTCAGAACCTCCAAAATATCTCTGCATGTCACCGATCTGAACCATTTCAGAACAAGCTCTTCACGTTGCTCTTTGCTGTGGCTCGTGTGTTAGAGTTCTAATAGCCATGGATGACCACACATCAAGGAGACCCAATTCACACAGACTTTATTAGAGTGGAGTTCAACATGACAGGAGACTTTTCTTCTGCCTCTATTGACATTGTATGGGATGCATGAATTGGCTGATTTAAGTGAGAACAGCATGTATTGCAAACAAGCAAATCAGGCTTTTTTCAGTGTGTGGGCATGTATATATTTAATGATATTCAAATCAACCGACCCACCTGAGGCAGCTTCTTGTCATCGTCAGACAGACAGTCTACAGCGTTGTTAAACACCTCCTCTACAAGCTGCTTCTCCTCATCTGGAAAAACAAATGGGACATGTGCATATTAACTGACACGGTCGACCATCAGACATGTATAGTGCCACTTCCGCCACCACTCCAAAGATCAACAGCCTTCTACATTTACATGAGTCAATTGAGCAGACAATTATCCAGAGCCAATTACAGTATTGAGTCATTTAGCAGACCCTCTTATCCAGAGCCACTTACAGTAGTGAGTCATTTAGCAGACGCTCTTATCCAGAGCCACTTACAGTAGTGAGTCATTTAGCAGACGCTCTTATCCAGAGCCACTTACAGTAGTGAGTGCATACATTTTTGTACTGGTCCCCAATAGGAATCGAACCCACAACCCTGGCGTTGCAAACGCCACGCTCTACAGACAGCCACACAGGACCCTCTGACAGGGCAGGTAGTGAGTGTTTTGTCTGAGAACAATGTTGCAGCGCAGACCATGTAAAAGTACATGCAGTGATAGACAGTCTGATGGATCAGACCAGGAACTGAGGCAAACAAGAATAAAATACATGCAGATATGATAACCCACAGCCATTTTCATATTCAAATACATGACTTGTATTTGCACTCCACGGTGACTGTAGGCAGGACCCTGTGTGTGCCGGTATGGGAGGGTGCGCCTCTCCTCTCCTCTCCTATAAATGTGTTCACACCGCTATAGAAATACTAGACGCCATGGTCACATTACTATACAGACACCAGACATACACCACACAGGCGCCACACCATACAGACACCACACACACCAGACACCACACACACCAGACACCATACAGACACCACACACACCAGACAGGCGCCACACCATACAGACGCCACACCATACAGACATTATACAGGCGCCACACCATAGACACTATACAGGCGCCAGAGCATACAGACACTATTCATGGGCCACCCACACAGACACTATACAGGTGCCATATAGTCGACACACCATAGTAGCCACACCATACAGGCGCCACACCATACAGACACCATACAGGCACCATACAGGTGCCACACCATACAGACACCATACAGGCACCACACCATACAGACACCACACAGACAATACAGGCGCCACACCATACAGGCACTATACAGGCGCCATATAGTCGACACACCATACAGGCGCAACACCATACAGGCGCCACACCATACAGACAGCATACAGGCGCCACACCATACAGACAGCATACAGGCGCCACACCATACAGACAGCATACAGGCGCCACACCATACAGACAGCATACAGGCGCCAAACCATACAGACACAATACAGGCGCCACACCATCCAGGCGCCGCACCATACAGAAGCCGCACCATACAGAAGCCATACAGACAACATACAGGCGCCAAACCATACAGGGGCCACACCATACAAGGGCCACACCATACAGACACTATACAGGGGCCACACCATACAGACACTATACAGGCGCCATACCATACAGGGGCCACACCATACAGACACCACACAGACAATACAGGCGCCACACCATACAAGCACTATACAGGCGCCATATAGTCGACACACCATACAGGCGCAACACCATACAGACACTATACAGGGGCCACACCATACAGGTGCCACACCATACAGACACCATACAGGCGCCACACCATACAGACACCACACAGACAATACAGGCGCCACACCATACAGGCACTATACAGGCGCCATATAGTCGACACACCATACAGGCGCAACACCATACAGGCGCCACACCATACAGACAGCATACAGGCGCCACACCATACAGACAGCATACAGGCGCCACACCATACAGACAGCATACAGGCGCCAAACCATACAGACACAATACAGGCGCCACACCATCCAGGCGCCGCACCATACAGAAGCCGCACCATACAGAAGCCATACAGACAACATACAGGCGCCACACCATACAGGGGCCACACCATACAAGGGCCACACCATACAGACACTATACAGGGGCCACACCATACAGACACTATACAGGCGCCATACCATACAGTGGCCACACCATACAAGGGCCACACCATACAGACACCACACAGACAATACAGGCGCCACACCATACAAGCACTATACAGGCGCCATATAGTCGACACACCATACAGGCGCAACACCATACAGACACTATACAGGGGCCACACCATACAGATGCCACACAGACACAGTACAGGTGCCATATAGTAACCACACCATACAGGCGCCACACCATACAGGTGCCACACCATACAGGCGCCACACAGACACTATACAGGTGCCATATAGTCGCCACACCATACAGACACCATACAGGCGCCACACCATACAGACACCATACAGGCGCCATACCATACAGGTGCCACACAACACAGACACCACACCATACAGACACTATACAGGGGCCACACCATACAGACGCCACACAGACACAGTACAGGTGCCATATAGTAACCACACCATACAGGCGCCACACCATACAGGCGCCACACCATACAGGCGCCACACCATACAGGCGCCACACAGACACTATACAGGTGCCATATAGTCGCCACACCATACAGACACCATACAGGGGCCACACCATACAGACAACATACAGGCGCCACACCACCCAGACACCATACAGGGGCCACGCCATACAGGCGCCACACCATACAGACACCATACAGGCGCCACACCATACAGACACCATACAGGCGCCACACCATACAGGTGCCACACCATACAGACACTATACAGGCGCCACACTATAGACACTATACAGGCACCACACTATACAGGCACCACACTATACAGGCACCACACTATACAGTCGCCACAAAGCGATAAAGCACTAAATAAACTTCAGTTAGTGCTAAATACGGCTGCTAGAACGCTGACTAGAACCAAAAAATGTGATCATATTACTCCATTGCTAGCCTCTCTACACTGGCTTGCTGTTAAGGCAAGGGCATTACATGGGCTTGCTCCTACCTATCTTTCCGATTTGGTCCTGCCGTACATACCTACATGTACGCTACGGTCACAAGACGCAGGCCTCCTAATTGTCCCTAGAATTTCTAAGCAAACAGCTGGAGGCAGAGCTTTCTCCTATAGAGCTCCATTTTTATGGAATGGTCTGCCTACCCATGCAAGAGACGCAGACTCGGTCTCAACCTTTAAGTCTTTATTGAAAACTCATCTCTTCAGTGGGTCATATGATTGAGTGTAGTCTGGCCCAGGAGTGTGAAGGTGCTCTAGAGCAACGAACCGCCCTTGCTGTCTCTGCCTGGCCGGTTCCCCTCTCTCCACTGGGATTCTATGCCTCTAACCCTATTACAGGGGCTGAGTCACTGGCTTACTGGTGCTCTTCCATGCCGTACCCAGGGGGTGCGTCACTTGAGTGGGTTGAGTCACTGACGTGATCTTCCTGTCTGGGTTGGCGCCCCCCCGGGTTGCGCTGTGGCGGAGATCTTTGTTGGCTATATTTGGCCTTGTCTCCGGATGGTAAGTTGGTGGTTTGAAGATATCCCTCTAGTGATGTGGGGGCTGTGATTTGGCAAAGTGGGTGGGGTTATATCCTGCCTGTTTGGCCCTGTCTGGGGGTATCATGGGATGGGGCCACAGTGTCTCCTGACCCCTCCGGTCTCAGCCTCCAGTATTTATGCTGCAGTAGTTTGTGTCGGGGGCTAGGTTCAGTCTTATATCTGGAGTACTCCTGTCTTATCCGGTGTCCTGTGTGAATTTAAGTATGCTCTCTAATTCTCTCTTTCTCCTTCTCTCTTGGAGGACCTGAGCCCTAAGACCATGGCTCAGGACTACCTGGCATGATAACTCCTTGCTGTCCCCAGTCCACCTGGTCGTGCTGCTGCTCCAGTTTCAACGGTTCTGCCTGCGGCTATGGAACCCTGAGCTGTTCACCGGACGTGTTACCTGTCCCAGACCTGCTGTTTTCAACTCTAGAGACAGCAGGAGCAGTATAGATACTCTGAATGACTGGCTATGAAAAGCCAACTGACATTTAGTCCTGGTGCCACACATCACACACAATACAGGTGCCACACACACACAATACAGGCGCCACACATCACACACACAATACAGGCGCTGCGCCACACAACAGGCGCCGCGCTACACCCACACAATACAGGCGCCACACCACACACACAATACAGGCGCCACACATCACACACACACACACACACACAATACAGGCGCCACACATCACACACACACACAATACAGGCGCCACACATCACACACACGCCACACATCAAATACAGGCGCCACACATCAAATACAGGCGCCACACATCAAATACAGGCGCCACACCACACACACACATCAAATACAGGCGCCACACCACACACACACACAATACAGGCGCCACACCACACACACACACAATACAGGCGCCACACCACACACACACACAATACAGGCGCCACACCACACACACGCACAATACAGGCGCCACACCACACACACACACAATACAGGCGCCACACCACACACACACACAATACAGGCGCCACACCACACACACACACAATACAGGCGCCACACCACACACACACACAATACAGGCGCCACACCACACACACAATACAGGCTCCACACCACACACACAATACAGGCTCCACACCACACACACAATACACCACACACACAATACAGGCGCCACACCACACAAACACACAATACAGGCCCCACACAATACAGGCCCCACACACACACACAGAATACAGGCACCACACACACATAGAATACAGGCGCCACACCACACACAATACAGGCCCCACACACAATACAGGCTCCACGCCACACACCACACACAGTTAATCAGATGACATCCAGGTCAGCCTGAGAAACAAACATATGACCATTTATCATAGTCTGATTCTCTTGGTAGCCTAGTCAAGTGATAGACTACTTATTTAACAACCGCACACTTTATCAGTCAATTAGACACTTCAACATGTGACTACTCATCATAGAGCCGGTCAGTCTGTAATGCTGTTGGTTGGTTGGTTCCAGGGGCAGTGTCAGAGGAAAAGCCATGCCTGACAGTTCCAGAAACACAGCCCAGAAACAATGTGTCAAAGGATTAAACCCCAGCCAGAGAAGTTCATTAGAGGGGGAGGGGTCAGGAGGGAGAGAGAAGAGAAAGACTGATGCACGTGGCTCCCTTCTCTCTATGATCCTCAATAGCATTACTACAACCCTTGCCGTCCCGGGGACACAAAAGGCTGCACATTTTGTTTTTTTGCCCTAGTACTACACAGCTGAGTTAAACAATCAAAGCTGGATGACTAGTTGAATCAGCTGTGTAGTACTAGGGCAAAAGAACTAAATGTGCAGCCCTTGGAGTCCTGAGGACAGGGTTAAAGAAACACTGGATTTGCCTAAACCTGAAAACAGACCAGCAGCTCTGTTTCTATAAATACAACAGACGAAACTACAACAGTGCTGCTCCTTATCACGATGCTATTAAAGAACTGCTACGGTGATACAGGTGTGTGTGTGTGAGTGTGTGTGTGAGAGTGTGAGTGAGAGAGTGAGTGAAAGAGTGAGTGAGTGAGTGAGTGAGTGGAGTGAGTGAGAGAGAGAGAGGAATTCTAAAACCTTCTGCATAAACCACACGCACGGCTTAGCGAAATTGGTTGTGTAAATACAAAATCTTTCACAAGATGTATCAGCGTCAGTGTGTTGCAACGCAACAACAAAGGGAGAAAGAATGTCAAAATATTTGTTATTTTAGTACAAACAGCCTCTGGTCAGGATGGAGGGATAGAAACCTCTGTAGGGTCAAGCCAAGATTTATCTGCTCCATCTTTATCATTACACTGTTGTCTCCCCCCTCAGAGACTGACTGGGCAGTACCCCATAATGCATTTCTTCACTGTAAGTGGAGCAGAGATCTAAAAGCAGCCAGGTAAGCACAATGGGGCATATTGATGTCTGCTGGAGTCGTCGGCTCACTGGATACGCAGCCATCCTAGTCTGGCCGGTGGACAGAGAACATTTAGTGCCCTTGCACCAGCTACGCAGAACGTACTCTGACTCGTGGGTTTTTCCACAGTTAACCAATTAAATCTGCAGCCTAGATTCATCATCCTGCTGCTGATACTCAGGATCATCGCGCAATGAATCAGCATAGTCTGCATAACAAATCAGTGGATGTAGTTTGTATTGTTAGTCACACCACGAAGAGAGCAAATGAGAGAGAGCAGTGAGTTACATGTACAGTTAAAATTAACATTTTGTGGCTGGTAGATTCCAAAATACCTTTTTACAAAGAAATGACACCCCACCTACACACACACACACACACTACCCACCATACAGACACCACCCACACATACAGACACCACCTACACACACAGACACTACCCACCATACAGACACCACCCACACATACAGACACCCACTCCACAGTGCTAGCACTTCACTCGCATTTGTAAATAAAAATTGTGTAGTCTGGTGTGTGTGGGGTGTCTGTATGGTGTGTGTGTCTGTATGGTGTCTGTATTACAGACACCCCACACACACCATACAGACACCCCACACAATTTGTATTTACAAATGCGAGTGAAATGCTAGCATTGTGGAGCCACACACCATACAGACACCCCCCTACAGATACACCACACTATACAGATACCATACCATTTTTTTATACAAATGATATACTAGCACTGTGGAGCCCTGACCACGCGCCAACGTGACTGGTGAAATCTACCCGCAGCTGGCAGGTGTTAATTTTAGGCCCTGTTTGAATCTTGAGTGATGGCGACTATTAAAAACACTGTTAGCAAAATTCCTAACATTCCAGTCCCACCCTTGGAGGAGGTACATGATTGTACGCAGCAAGCACCAAGTAGAAGAAAACAGACTGGTGGAGGCAGACTACCTGAACATGTCTAATAAGAATCATCCGTTTTCCACTGCAAAGCACATTGCTATGGTGTGCTCTAATGAATTCTCCCCATCGAGGGAATAGCTACCTGTGTTGAAGTCCAGCTTGGACACCTGCAGGGCGTAGGCCTCGCACTCCTTCTTACTGAAGCTGAAGATGATAACCGGCTGGAAGTTCTTCTCCATGATCATCTTCACGATCTTGAACACGTTGGACGGCCCTAAAGGAAACACAGTGAACAAAACGGGATATTGGATAACATTCCAGGAATTTTGAAACCCAAATTTAGATGACACTAAGTCATCTGACAAAACTTTGCTCACATTAGTACTTGTGGTCAGCAGTATAGGCAGTTAGTCACACACCTCGTGTTCCTCCTTTGCGTCCCTTGGTGTCCCACTTGCCACCTCCGCTACTGCCCCCAGAGTCCCCTGTGTCTCTCAGCACCTGCATGGCCGTGTTGAAGTTGTCCTCTCTGAACTCTCCCTGGAGGAAACAAGACACGATCAGACACACTGGATCAATAACCGACCCTAGAGTAGACACGATCAGACACACTGGATCAATAACAGACCCTAGAGTAGACACGATCAGACACACTGGATCAATAACAGACCCTAGAGTAGACACGATCAGACACTCTGGATCAATAACCGACCCTAGAGTAGACACGATCAGACACTCTGGATCAATAACCGACCCTAGAGTAGACACGATCAGACACTCTGGATCAATAACTGACCCTAGAGTAGACACGATCAGACACTCTGGATCAATAACCGACCCTAGAGTAGACACGATCAGACACTCTGGATCAATAACAGACCCTAGAGTAGACACGATCAGACACTCTGGATCAATAACCGACCCTAGAGTAGACACGATCAGACACTCTGGATCAATAACAGACCCTAGAGTAGACACGATCAGACACTCTGGATCAATAACCGACCCTAGAGTAGACACGATCAGACACTCTGGATCAATAACCGACCCTAGAGTAGACACGATCAGACACTCTGGATCAATAACTGACCCTAGAGTAGACACGATCAGACACTCTGGATCAATAACCGACCCTAGAGTAGACACGATCAGACACTCTGGATCAATAACCGACCCTAGAGTAGACACGATCAGACACTCTGGATCAATAACCGACCCTAGAGTAGACACGATCAGACACTGGATCAATAACCGACCCTAGAGTAGACACGATCAGACACTCTGGGCTTATTTCACATTCTATTACAAACTGACATATCTAACTTTGACGCAGGTCGGTCTTCTGTAGTGAAGGATAAAACTTTAATAGTTGTAAGCAATCTCGACAGTCAACATCCGGCCCTAATATTCAACACATCGGTCATTCCCAGAGGTGTGAATAGTTCTCTAAGCTACTATTCCCAGAGGTGTGAATAGTTCTCTAAGCTACTATTCCCAGAGGTGTGAATAGTTCTCTAAGCTACTATTCCCAGAGGTGTGAATAGTTCTCTAAGCTACTATTCCCAGAGGTGTGAATGGCTATGACTACGCTACTATTCCCAGAGGTGTGAATGGCTAGGACTACGCTACTATTCCCAGAGGTGTGAATAGTTCTCTAAGCTACTATTCCCAGAGGTGTGAATAGTTCTCTAAGCTACTATTCCCAGAGGTGTGAATGGCTAGGACTACGCTACTATTCCCAGAGGTGTGAATGGCTATGACTACGCTACTATTCCCAGAGGTGTGAATGGCTAGGACTACGCTACTATTCCCAGAGGTGTGAATGGCTAGGACTACGCTACTATTCCCAGAGGTGTGAATGGCTAGGACTACGCTACTATTCCCAGAGGTGTGAATGGCTATGACTACGCTACTATTCCCAGAGGTGTGAATAGTTATCACTAAGCTACTATTCCCAGAGGTGTGAATAGTTCTCTAAGCCAGGTGTGAATGGCTATGACTACGCTACTATTCCCAGAGGTGTGAATGGCTATGACTACGCTACTATTCCCAGAGGTGTGAATGGCTATGACTACGCTACTATTCCCAGAGGTATGAATAGTTCTCTAAGCTACTATTCCCAGAGGTGTGAATAGTTCTCTAAGCCAGGTGTGAATGGCTATGACTACGCTACTATTCCCAGAGGTGTGAATGGCTATGACTACGCTACTATTCCCAGAGGTGTGAATGGCTATGACTACGCTACTATTCCCAGAGGTGTGAATGGCTATGACTACGCTACTATTCCCAGAGGTGTGAATGGCTAGGACTACGCTACTATTCCCAGAGGTGTGAATGGCTAGGACTACGCTACTATTCCCAGAGGTATGAATAGTTCTCTAAGCTACTATTCCCAGAGGTGTGAATAGTTCTCTAAGCCAGGTGTGAATGGCTATGACTACGCTACTATTCCCAGAGGTGTGAATGGCTATGACTACGCTACTATTCCCAGAGGTGTGAATAGTTATCACTAAGCTACTATTCCCAGAGGTGTGAATAGTTCTCTAAGCCAGGTGTGAATGGCTATGACTACGCTACTATTCCCAGAGGTGTGAATGGGTAGGACTACGCTACTATTCCCAGAGGTATGAATAGTTCTCTAAGCTACTATTCCCAGAGGTGTGAATAGTTCTCTAAGCCAGGTGTGAATGGCTATGACTACGCTACTATTCCCAGAGGTGTGAATGGCTATGACTACGCTACTATTCCCAGAGGTGTGAATGGCTATGACTACGCTACTATTCCCAGAGGTGTGAATGGCTAGGACTACGCTACTATTCCCAGAGGTGTGAATGGCTAGGACTACGCTACTATTCCCAGAGGTATGAATAGTTCTCTAAGCTACTATTCCCAGAGGTGTGAATAGTTCTCTAAGCTACTATTCCCAGAGGTGTGAATGGCTATGACTACGCTACTATTCCCAGAGGTGTGAATGGCTAGGACTACGCTACTATTCCCAGAGGTGTGAATAGTTCTCTAAGCTACTATTCCCAGGTGTGAATGGCTATGACTACGCTACTATTCCCAGAGGTATGAATAGTTCTCTAAGCTACTATTCCCAGAGGTGTGAATAGTTCTCTAAGCTACTATTCCCAGGTGTGAATGGCTATGACTACGCTACTATTCCCAGAGGTGTGAATGGCTATGACTACGCTACTATTCCCAGAGGTGTGAATAGTTCTCTAAGCTACTATTCCCAGGTGTGAATGGCTATGACTACGCTACTATTCCCAGAGGTGTGAATGGCTATGACTACGCTACTATTCCCAGGTGTGAATGGCTATGACTACGCTACTATTCCCAGAGGTGTGAATGGCTATGACTACGCTACTATTCCCAGAGGTGTGAATAGTTATCACTAAGCTACTATTCCCAGAGGTGTGAATAGTTCTCTAAGCTACTATTCCCAGGTGTGAATGGCTATGACTACGCTACTATTCCCAGAGGTGTGAATGGCTATGACTACGCTACTATTCCCAGAGGTGTGAATAGTTCTCTAAGCTACTATTCCCAGGTGTGAATGGCTATGACTACGCTACTATTCCCAGAGGTGTGAATGGCTATGACTACGTTACTATTCCCAGGTGTGAATGGCTAGGACTACGCTACTATTCCCAGAGGTGTGAATGGCTATGACTACGCTACTATTCCCAGAGGTGTGAATGGCTATGACTACGCTACTATTCCCAGAGGTGTGAATGGCTATGACTACGCTACTATTCCCAGAGGTGTGAATGGCTATGACTACGCTACTATTCCCAGGTGTGAATGGCTATGACTACGCTACTATTCCCAGAGGTGTGAATAGTTCTCTAAGCCAGGTGTGAATGGCTATGACTACGCTACTATTCCCAGAGGTGTGAATGGCTATGACTACGCTACTATTCCCAGAGGTGTGAATAGTTCTCTAAGCCAGGTGTGAATGGCTATGACTACGCTACTATTCCCAGAGGTGTGAATGGCTATGACTACGCTACTATTCCCAGAGGTGTGAATAGTTATCACTAAGCTACTATTCCCAGAGGTGTGAATAGTTATCACCAAGCTACTATTCCCAGAGGTGTGAATAGTTATCACTATCTACTATTCCCAGAGGTGTGAATAGTTATCACTATCTACTATTCCCAGAGGTGTGAATAGTTATCACCAAGCTACTATTCCCAGAGGTGTGAATAGTTATCACTATCTACTATTCCCAGAGGTGTGAATAGTTATCACCAAGCTACTATTCCCAGAGGTGTGAATAGTTATCACTATCTACTATTCCCAGAGGTGTGAATAGTTATCACTATCTACTATTCCCAGAGGTGTGAATAGTTATCACTATCTACTATTCCCAGAGGTGTGAATAGTTATCACTAAGCTACTATTCTCAGAGGTGTGAATAGTTATCACTATCTACTATTCCCAGAGGTGTGAATAGTTATCACCAAGCTACTATTCTCAGAGGTGTGAATAGTTATCACTATCTACTATTCTCAGAGGTGTGAATAGTTATCACTATCTACTATTCCCAGGTGTGAATAGTTATCACTAAGCTACTATTCCCAGAGGTGTGAATAGTTATCACTAAGCTACTATTCTCAGGTGTGAATGTCTATCACCAAGCTACTATTCCCAGAGGTGTGAATAGTTATCACTAAGCTACTATTCTCAGGTGTGAATGTCTATCACCAAGCTACTATTCCCAGAGGTGTGAATAGTTATCACTATCTACTATTCCCAGGTGTGAATGTCTATCACCAAGCTACTATTCCCAGAGGTGTGAATAGTTATCACTAAGCTACTATTCTCAGGTGTGAATGTCTATCACCAAGCTACTATTCCCAGAGGTGTGAATAGTTATCACTATCTACTATTCCCAGGTGTGAATGTCTATCACCAAGCTACTATTCCCAGAGGTGTGAATAGTTATCACTAAGCTACTATTCTCAGAGGTGTGAATAGTTATCACCAAGCTACTATTCTCAGGTGTGAATAGTTATCACCAAGCTACTATTCTCAGAGGTGTGAATAGTTATCACCATCTACTATTCCCAGAGGTGTGAATAGTTATCACCAAGCTACTATTCTCAGAGGTGTGAATAGTTATCACTATCTACTATTCTCGGAGGTGTGAATAGTTACCACCAAGCTACTATTCCCAGAGGTGTGAATAGTTATCACCAAGCTACTATTCCCAGAGGTGTGAATAGTTATCACCAAGCTACTATTCCCAGAGGTGTGAATAGTTATCACTATCTACTATTCCCAGAGGTGTGAATAGTTATCACCAAGCTACTATTCTCAGAGGTGTGAATAGTTATCACTATCTACTATTCCCAGAGGTGTGAATAGTTATCACTAAGCTAATATTCTCAGAGGTGTGAATAGTTATCACTAAGCTACTATTCTCAGAGGTGTGAATGGCTGCTACTTGTATGTTTAGCCAGGCACCTAACACCATGCTTAGTCATCCCACTGACAGACATTGTAAACCGAACCTAAATAATGGAGTGATTTTTGTGTGCTCTCATCACTGTAACCCATCTGGTCTGTTAGGACAACAGCGTGATGCAAGCAATGCTTAACACAGACCTAGCCCGAAACATGAAAAAACGCCCCAGACCATTATTCCTCCTTTACAGTTGGCACTATGCATTGGGGCAGGTAGCATTACTACCTTACTAACTTTAAGTATCAGCTGTCAGAGCAGCTTACCGATCATTGCACCTGTACACAGCCCACCCAACTACCTCATCCCCATATTGTTATTTTGCTCCTTTGCACCCCAGTATCTCTACCTGCACATTCATCTTCTGCACATCTATCACTCCAGTGTTAATGCTAAATTGTAATTATTTCACCACAAAGGTCTATGTATTGCCTTACCTCAATCTTACTACATTCGCATACACTGTATATATATTTTTCTATTGTGTTATTGACTGTACGTTTGTTTGTGTGTAACACTGTTGTTGTTTGTGTCGCACTGCTTTGCTTTATCTTGACCAGGTCGCAGTTGTAAATGAGAACTTGTTCTTAACTGGCCTACCTGGTTAAATAAAAAATATTCTCCTGGCATCCGCCAAACACAGATTAGCCTGTCGGATTGCCAGACGGTGAAGCGTGATTCATCACTCCGGACAATGCGTTTCCACTGCTCAAGATTCCAATGGCGCAGAGCTTTACACCAGTCCAGCCAACACTTGGCATTGCGCATGGTGATCTTAGGCTTATGTGTGGCTGCTTGGCCATGGAAACCCATTTCATCAAGCTCCCAACTAACAGTTATTGTGCTAACATTGCTTCCAGAGGTGGGTTGGAACTTGGTAGTGAGCTTTGCAACTGAGGAATTACGCATCAGCGGTACTGTTCTGTGAGCTTGTGTGATCATCCACTTCACAACTGAGCCATTGCTGCTCCTAAACATTTCCACTTTATCTTTATGGATACATCTATCAAATGACTGTACAAGGAAGTGAATTAAGTGCATTTCCACCATGACAGGGTGTGCATCATCTGTGTGTGAGTGTGAAAAGTAAATGCAGAAGGTAACGTGTTGTCACAGCAAAGACAAGAGGAAACCTCTGGTATTGTGGATGTCCTTACGTTCTCATCCACCACAAGGTGAAGTCCGTCGCCACCTGCTGGGAAGATGTAGTGCTGCAGGGGGGTGGGCCGAAAGTCAGTATACACCACGTGACAGGGCTGCATGGGGACAAGAGGAAGTCACCAGTAAAGTATTAGCATCTCATCACAATAACAATTTATTCACAGTTAAGTCGATTCAGTAAATTCTTTCCAAGTGTGTGCTCGGCCTTCGAAAGGGAACGGCCAGTGTTGCGGCCCAGTCCTTCTGCTGACCAAGGTTAGTGTGGCACTGGAGTGAGACAGGGCAGCCAGGGGGATGGCAGACCGGTCACTAGACAGTGACGAGGGGACCGGTCTTTAAAAGTAATAGGATATGTGGTGGACACCTCTGGAGGCACAAGATGTGGGACATCTGTCAACAGCCTGCGCTTCTTATAGGAACCAAGGGTTAAGTCAAGTAAGTGACCAAGTTAATGAAATAAACCCCACCTGTTTGTGGAGGTGGCAGATCCACTCAGCAAACTGCTTGGCGTTGGGGATAGTGGCGGACAGGAAGACATAGTGGACATTGTCAGGAAGCAGGATGATGGTCTCCTCCCAGACCACACCACGCTCTGCATCTCTCATGTAATGGATCTCATCAAAGATGACCCAGGCCACCTCTCTCATGACCTCTGACCCTCGGTACAACATGCTCCTCAGAATCTGAAACAATAAGGAGAAGTTAACTTTATTGTCCAATGTATACACAAATGCCCACAGAAATGCGTCTTCCGTTTTATCCTTATCCCTCCAAAATATAGAATGGAGCAGAGGAGACAGATGAGAGCAGGGGTCGGAGGTCGGAGCGGGGGTCGGCGCCAAGGGCAATATCAAGTTGAGCAGACAGAGTGGAGAGTTGATAATGTGATGATAATGGAATGATAACGGAAAGCTCTGATGTTGTACCTCAGTGGTCATGACAAGGCAGGAGGCAGTGGGGTTGATGGTGACATCACCGGTCATCAAGCCAACATCTTGGAACTCTTCGTACATCTCTCTGTACTTCTGGTTACTCAGGGCCTTGATGGGGCTGGTGAAGATTACCCTCTGCTTCCCTCTCAGGGCTAGAGCTATGGCATACCTGGAGGAGGGGTAGACGTGGGTTTGGGAAAGTGTTTAAGAGACTGCCTAGATACACTAATCTGGCCTTTGAGGTCCTAAGTACAGGTACTGATTTTTACCTGGGACATCAGGTGAGTGGAATCTCAAGCCAATCAGTGACATGAATCAATTAACTAATTTACAGCCAAAATAACACACACTCGGTGTGTCAAACTCACTCTGCACAGACAGTCTTTCCTGCAGAGGTGTGGGCAGACACAAGCACTGACTGGTTGTTGTCTATACACAGAATGGCCTCACGTTGGAAGGGATCCAGAATGAAGGGGTACTCCTGCAAAACAGACCAGAAAGACATTAGCAGGAACAGAAATGGGTTGACTGGAGTCACTTGACAAAGCAATGTTTAAGGCCCTGATTTTCAGACCGTGCTTTCACCATATCCACACAACAGAGATTTACAGTTACACTACCTTGGCCGCTTTCCCCACACGAGGCTTAAGCTGTGTGTACTCCTCATTGGCTGGCAGAGCCACCTGTTCAGGTAAGGAAAACACAAATGTCAGTAAGGGGAAGCCGGTTGATATATTGGAAAGAAATATTAACAAAATATATAAAAAGATCTGTGAAAGCTCTTACCTCGTGATTGCATCCTTCCACTGTCTCAACCGGCTCCACCTTCACTTTGGGCATGCAGTCGGCAAGACTGGGGATGGCCATTTCATATTCATTAGCATTCAATCCCTTAACCAACCATGAGTAGAATTCACACATCACTCTAATTTGTGTATCATATAGCCATGAAGCCATGTGTCTACACCAACAGGGAATCATAACACTTGACACAATTACAAATCTAGGCAGTCGGTAGAGATGAAAGAGTGCACTGAAATTGCAGTGGGCCGGACTCAATCCCATGCTGCAGCTATATCTGATCTTAAGGCAGCAAATCTAGAATTGTTCAAAGTCACGTCATCTTACTTGATCTCCTCTGTAGAGACAGTCTCCAGCTTGGCCTTTTTCCCGAACACCACCTCATCTGTCCCGTCGTTGTCTGCTTCCCTCTTGGTCTTGGCAGCAGGGGGCTCGTTCGTTCCGCCTTTATCATTATTACTGGTTGCTTTCCTGAAAAGTGAGAATAAAGTGAGAATAAATCAGTAATTCCGTCAATTACATCTTCCATTGATTTGATACACTACACGACCAAATGTATGTGGATATCTGCTCGTCGAACAACTCACTCCAAAATCATGGGCATTAATCTGGATTTGTTACCCCTTTTGCTGCTATAACAGCCTCCACTCTTCTGGGAAGGCTTTTCACTAGATGTTGGAACATTGACACGGGGACTTGCTTCCATTCAGCCACAAGAGCATTCGTGAGGTTGGGCATTGATGTTGGGCGATTAGGCCTGACTCGCAGTCGGCGTTCCAATTCATCCCAAAGTTGATTGATGGGGTTGAGGTTAGGGCCCTGTGCAAGCCAGTCTAGTTATTTCACACCGATCTTGACAAACCATTTCTGTATGGACCTCATTTGTGCATGGTGGCATTGTCATGCTGAAACAGGAAAGGGCCTTCCCAAAACTGTTGTCACAAAGATGGAAGCACAGAATTGTCTAGAATGTCATTGTATGCTGAAGCGTTACGATTTCCTGTCACTGGAACTAAGGGGCCTAGCCCAAACCATTATTTCTCCTCCACGTAACTTTACAGTTGGCACTATGCATTGGTGCAGGTAGCATTCTCCTGGCGTCCGCCAAAGCGAGATTCGGCCGTCGGACTGCCAGATGGTGAAGCGTGATTCACTCTAGACAACGCCTTTCTAGTGCTCCAGTGTCCAATGGCGGCGAGCTTTACACCACTCCAGCCAACGCTTGGTTTCATGACTAATGTTCAAACAGTATCACGGTTCTGGTCTAATGCTTCTAAAAATGTTAGGCATAACCATGTTCATGGAGCTCTAGGGCTTGTGTGCTGCTGCTCGGCCATGGAAACCCATTTCATGAAGCTGATGTTGCTTCAGGAGGCAGCTTGGAACTCGGTAGTGAGCGTTGCAACCGAGGCCAGACGGTTGTTACGCGCTTCAGCACTCCAGTTCTGTGAACTTGCGTGGCCTACCACTTTGCGGCTGAGCCATAACGGTTCCAAGGCATTTCCAGCACTTACAGTTGACAAGGGCAACTTTAGTAAGGCAGAAACTTGACATACTGACTTGTTGGAAAGGTGGCATACTAGGACAGTGCCACGCTGAAAGTCACTGAGCTCTGTGTGCAATATTTTATACACCTGTCAGCAATGGGTGTGAACGAAATTGCCAAAACTCATTTGAAGGGGTATTATATATTGGCAGGTTATTATTCCACAGCAATATCTGGCTGATCTTCCAAAGTGTGGTCCTTTGATAAGGGTCAAAGTTCAAACTGAACGAGGGACACAGTGGAACATCTGTACAGAATGGCATATTGGGAAAGATTACACCTGAGACAGAAGTGCCCCCCCGGTTACATTTCAGTCAATTAACGAAGCAGGCCAGACCCAGCCGCTATCGGATTGGGGCATGGGAGATCAACCCCGTTAAGCAGACCGGAACTTACCATTTATTTCAAAAGTAAACGGCTTGAGTAAAACAGCGTCATTTATCTACCATCTTTAATACCAGCCATATTGTAAGCGATGCGTATCTACGTGTCTAAACGTTAACACAGCGTCGGGATTGTAATGTAGTTCACGAGGCAGTCGTGGACGAAGTTAATGTCTGAGGACTGTAGGGAGAAGGCAGAATGCTGCCTAGTTTGATAGTTACCTTCCGACTATACTATATCTAAAATCACTAACACTAAATATTTAAACGAATAAAATGTGGCCAAATGTTCATATCATCAGCTAACTGGTAAGCACAACAACAGTCTCACAACCAAGAGTCTGGAATTAAACATAAACCGGTGTATATGTAACGTTAGTAGCTAGCCGTCGTTAGCATTGTCTAGCCAGCAATGCGAGATGTTGTTTGCGAGTGTTCTTATTTGATAGTTGTCTGTGTCATTACTTTATGAATTGAAAATAACTTTCGAACCGAATGAAAACCCATAACTAACATACCCCTTTTCAGGTATTGGTGGTTTCTTTTTAGTTGAAGATGTTTGTTCTTCATCGAACACGCTGAACAAATCGTCTCCAAAGGCGTCCGCCATGATTGCAAGATGAAAGCACACAAATCCCACAATGCAACAATATTACTTCCGCTACGGAAACCGGAAACTACCAATTCATAACTCGCGAAAAATATTTTAGACGCGTTTTATTATTTGGCAAACTAGCCACAGCATTATTATGAATATAGAAAACATGCTCGACTCCACTCTTGAATAGTCAATCGTTTAAACTGACTATATACTAGTTTAGTACAGCGGTGTTATAACGTGTTATTATAACGTGACAAACAGATTGCGTTGGAAGTGCTTGTGTCTTTTCACCGGTGCCTGCAAGGTGTAGCTGTTTGCTAACTAGCTAATGTTACTAGCTATCTATCTGTTTTTAGAGTAGCCAAACAACCGTTATATATTTAAGAAACATATGAAATTAGCTGTTGGCAGATGTTTTTCAATTTATTAGACCTGTAGGGCAACAGATCGCAGTTTCTGAATGGGTGGAAAGAAGAAGAAATCAGCCACTATCCCTACAGTCCAACCGGCAGCAGCAGGCAACAATGTTCCTGCTGTTGGAAACGGCGTGGCTGACCCTGCTACTACTGGGAAAAAGCAGAAGCCAACTCCTGCTAAATCTGCTGTGAAAGATATCAAGCCAAAAGGTATGTCACTCATATAAAGTAATTTCTCAGAAGGCTGTGGCTGTTATGAGTCAGAAACCCCTAATGGGTAATGATAGCCTGTAATACATGATTCAATGTTGGATGGCATATGGCAGGCATAATTAAACCATCTGTGTGAGTCTGACACTTTCATTGACTCGTTTGACAGGTCCAAAGACCTACAGCCTCACAAACACAGCACAAGTGGACACAGGAGGAGTCACTGACAAGTCTATACTCAAAGTAAGTGTGCAGAATAGATTGATGTTTAACCCTGTTATTAGCCTACTACTTTATAAACACGTTCTGAAATGTTTTACTTCTGTGACAGGTTGTCATTCAAACGGACTTGGAGAAGAAGATCATCAAACTGATCAATGATTTCAGGCAAGAGAATGGAGACAAAGGACCGATATCAGGAAGACTCACCAACAAGAAACTGCTGGTAAAGAACATCATATGTCACAGTAACAAACAATCCTTTATTCACATGTCTGTCATATGTATTTTGTTAATATATTCTAATGTCATATGCTTTGTGTTACACTGTCATGATGTAGCTTGTGATTGTGTTATACAGGATCTCTACTTAGCTCTGCAGAAGTTCAAGTTTAAGACGGAGCACATTGAGGAAGCCATGAAAAGCAGTGTGTTGTATGGAGGAGACCTGCACTCTGCCCTCGACTGGCTTTGCCTGAACCTGAAAGATGGTACTTATACTTATACTGATTTTCAAATTGTCTGTTTTTTTTTACCCTCTTATTGCAGTAAACTTCTTCACTGATCCTCTGACTGACTCGTTTTACTCTAGCTTTCTTTCATTCCCTCCACCTCCTCTCCTCCAGAGGAGCTGCCAGCAGGTTTCAGTCAGAGGATGCAGGAAGAGAACCATGAGACCAAGCCAAAGTTCCAGCCTGCACCCCAAGCACCCGAACCTGAGTCTCCCAAAGAGCCGAAGAAAGAGCCTGCAAAGGTGGGGAAAATATAGCCTTGATCCACCCTTTCCTATTGTGTTGCTTAGAGTATGCGGAGCAATTGTGACATTTACAGTCTGGCAACGTAAGATTCTGGGAAACATTTTCTACACATTCTGAGTCTGTGAGTCAATTAATGATCAGTCATCTCCATGGTGATCTCCATGTTGACAGGTGCCTGTGAAGGATGAGGGAGCCAGTGTGAAGGAGTGGATCCTTAGATACGCAGAGCAGTCCAGTGAGGAGAGCAGCGAAGAAGAGGAGGAGCAGAGTGGGAAGAAGACACGGAACCCAGAACTGGATGAGAAGTTTGATCCGGTAAGCTGAACTCAGCAATCATGTCACACATTCACCTGTTACACTGATATGTATTGTATAAATGGTGACAATCTAAGCTGGTCTTACTTTTCTCATAGCCTGGGTGCAACTCTGTTTCTGCACTCTTGCCAACACATTATGGAATGTTTAGCATGACAATTCCATAAGGAGTTAGCAAGACGGCAGAAACAGACTGGCACCCAGGCTACTTTTCTGAAAGTTCTAGGGACTATAACTACTGGGCTTGATGGGTAGTACTGTTTCCCTTCACTCTGGTCATGTGATGTTGTGTAGAACGACAGATACCTGGTGCTCACTGCACAGCTGTATGATGCCAAGGAGATGGCTGCTACAGCCAAGGCCAAGAAGGACAAAGGAGGACAGAGGACTGCACAGGACAGAATCAGAGTCATACAGCAAGGTCTGTATGGGTCCTCCATTGTCAACTGAACACCCACATTATCTATATCGGGGACGGGCAACTTTGAACGGGGATGGGTGCCACAGAAAATCGGAACTCATCATGAGGGGCCTCAGTGGCACATCGGTCTCCGTACCCACATCCATACCCACACATGCAGTCAGAGCCGGCCCTAAGCAAAATGTTGTTGCCCCCCCCAACAACAGAAACATTTTTCCATTTTAAAGCACGTTTGCTCCAATTCTACACATTTAGCCATGGGACAGAAAGAAGATTTTGTTATTTTATAACTCATTTAATGTAATTCTACTAATTTTGCCATGGGGCGTGGAGAAAAATGTGAAGTTTTACAGCTACTTTCCTGCACTTGTACACATTTTTCCATAGAGTGGAAAGAAATGTTAGCAGTTTTTAATATGATATCTGAGTCAGAATGATTAACAAAATCAATGGGGGACGACCCAGTCGGTAATTCAACCATGATTACTACAAGTTTAGATAACTTACCAATCTAAAACAATTTTTAATTGAGTGACTGTCAGTAACCACGTTTCCATCCAACTATTTGATTACCTGACGCGTGAATAAAGTAACGACCGGGCTGATGGAAACATGAAATGCCGGTACAATTTTATGAATGCCGACAGACAATTTGTTCGTTCGACATGGTGGGATCTTTTTGTGTCTGTAAAATTAATTATGCAAGAAATGGCAGTAGAAACACCTTATGATGTAATAACAATAACCATCATATGGAAGTAAACTTGGAGTCACACGATGATATGCTGTGTGGTCCTCCCACTACGACTCAGGAATGCATGCAGTTTATTAGACTACAGATTAAATTAGTTATGAACTTCACAGGGGGGTGATAGTGCAAGGTGATGAGCTTGATGCTCCTTTCCAATAAATATTGAGGGTCTTACTCTGTTGACATCAATGCCTGGCCGCCGTTTGACAAATACAAATAAATCGCTCTTATCTATAATAATCTCATAATGCAGGTAGCCTACCCGCACTGTATCTGCCAGCTGTTGGTTAGAGCACATCTGCCAAGACCAGATTAGGCATATTTACTATATAACAACAGTTTTGTGACAAAATCATCAGTAGAATTGAAAATGCGATCGAAACCCATTGGAATCTAATGGCAAAAGTAAATTTTTATGTGCATTACATCATCATGCACAGCCTTTTATCCACAAAAGGTCAGTTTAATTGAAACACATCCCTGGTGGGAAAGTGCTCATATTGTTTTATACAAATCTTTGAATATTTGCATGAAAATCTGTTGCAAACTGGATGGAAACCTAGCTACTGACTGACATAGAAAGAGAAACTGCTGATGCACAACCCATTTTCGAAATTGCACCTGGTGTATTCTACTATTCTAACTCTCAACAGTAAGCTGAGACCCAGACTGAGTTCCTAAAAATATATATATACAGTACCAGTCCTATGGTACTAAATATTTGATGTTATGTTTTGGTATTTGGAAATTTATTCGTGGGCCTACATAATGGGGGCCGCTGCCAGTTGCCCACCCCTGATCTGCATACATTCTTTCAAACTACTTACAATAACATATTCATCAATGTTCCGTATTTGACCACAGAGCATCCTTTTTGATAATATTTCCTAGAAGTAAACTCAGCAAAAAAAGAAACGTCCTCTCACTGTCAACTGCGTTTATTTTCAAAAAACTTAGTGTAAATATTTGTATGAACATAAAAACATTCAAGACATAAACTGAACAAGTTCCACAGACATGTGACTAACATAAATGGAATAATGAGTCCCTGAACAAAGGGGGGAGTCAAAATCAAAAGTAACAGTCAGTATCTGATGTGGCCACCAGCTGCATTAAATACTGCAGTGTATCTCCTCCTCATGGTTTGCACCAGATTTGCCAGTTCTTGCTGTGAGATGTTACCCCACTCTTCCACCAAAGCACCTGCAATTTCCCGGACATTTCTGGGGGGAATGGCCCTAGCCCTCACCCTCCGATCCAACAGGTCCCAGACGTGCTCAATGGGATTGAGATCCGGGCTCTTCGCTGGCCATGGCAGAATACTGACATTCCTGTCTTGCAGGAACTCACGCACAGAACGAGCAGTACGCCTGGTGGCATTGTCATGCTGGAGGGTCATGTCAGGATGAGCCTGCAGGAAGCGTACCACATGAGGGAGGAGGATGTCTTCCCTGTAACGCACAGCGTTGAGATTGCCTACAATGACAACCGGCTCAGCCCGATGATGCTGTGACACACCTCCCCAGACCATGACGGACCCACCACCTCCAAATCGAGCCCACTCCAGAGTACAGTCGTGGCCAAAAGTTTTGAGAATGACACAAATATTAATTTTCACAAAGTCTGCTGCCTCAGTTTGTGTAATGGCAATTTGCATATTCTCCAGAATGTTATGAAGAGTGATAAGATGAATTGCAATTAATTGCAAAGTCCCCCTTTGCCATGCAAATGAACTGAATCCCCCAAAAACATTTCCACTGCATTTCAGCCCTGCCACAGAAGGACCAGCTGACATTTCAGTGATTCTCTCGTTAACACAGGTGTGAGTGTTGACGAGGACAAGGCTGGAGATCATTCTGTCATGCTGATTGAGTTCGAATAACAGACTGGAAGCTTCAAAAGGAGAGTGGTGCTTGGAATCATTGTTCTTCCTCTGTCAACCATGGTTACCTGCAAGGAAACACATGCCATCATCATTGCTTTGCACAAAAAGGGCTTCACAGGCAAGGATATTGCTGCCAGTAAGATGGCACCTAAATCAACCATTTATGGGATCATCAAGAACTTTAAGAAGAGCGGTTCAATTGTTGTGAAAAAGGCTTCAGAGTGCCCGAGAAAGTCCAGCAAGCACCAGGACCGTCTCCTAAATTTGATTCAGCTGTGGGATCGGGGCACCACCAGTATAGAGCTTGCTCAGGAATGGCAGCAGGCAGGTGTGAGTGCATCTGCACGCACAGTGAGGCAAAGACTTTTGGAGGATGGCCTGGTGTCAAGAAGGGAAGCAAAGAAGCCACTTTTCTCCCTGAAAAACATCAGGGAAAGACTGATATTCTGCAAAAGGTACAGGGATTGGACTGCTGAGGATGGGGGTAAAGTCATTTTCTCTGATGAATCCCCTTTCCGATTGTTTGGGGCATCCAGAAAAAAGCTTGTTCGAAGAAGACAAGGTGAGTGCTACCATCAGTCCTGTGTCATGCCAACAGTAAAGCATCCTGAGACCATTTGTGTGTGGGGTTGCTTCTCGGGCAAGGGAGTGGGTTCACTCACAATTTTGCCTAAGAACACAGCCATGAATAAAGAACACACCTCCGAGATCAACTTCTCCCAACCATCCAGGAACAGTTTGGTGACGAACAATGCCTTTTCCAGTATGATGGAGCACCTTGCCATAAGGCAAAAGTGATAACTAAGTGGCTTGGGGAACAAAACATCGATATGTTGGGTCCATGGCCAGGAAACTCCCCAGACCTTAATCCCATTGAGAACTTGTGGTCAATCCTCAAGAGGTGGGTGGACAATCAAAAATCCACAAATTCTGACAAACTCCAAGCATTGATTATGCAAGAATGGGCTGCCATCAGTCAGGATGTGGCCCAGAAGTTCATTGACAGCATGCCAGGGCAGATTGCAAAGGTCTTGAGAAAGAAGGGTCAACACTGCAAATATTGACTCTTGGATCAACTTCATGTAATTGTCAATAAAAGCCTTTGACAGTTATGAAATGCTTGTAATTATACTTCAGTATTCCATAGTAACATCTGACAAAAATATCTAATATTCTAAAGAAATTAATATTTGTGTCGTTCTCAACTTTTGGTCACGACTGTACAGGCCTTGGTGTAACGCTCATTCCTTCGATGATCAACGCGAATCACCCCTGGTGAGACAACTGCGACTCGTCAGTGAAGAGCACTTTTTGCCAGTCCTGTCTGGTCCAGCGACGGGTTTGTGCCCATAGGCAACGTTGTTGCCGGGGATGTCTTGTGAGGACCTGCCTTACAACAGGCCTACAAGCCTGCAGTCCAGCCTCTCTCAGCCTATTGTGGACAGTCTGAGCACTGATGGAGGGATTGTGCGTTCCTGGTGTAACTCGGGCAGTTGTTGTTGCCGTCCTGTACCTGTTAATTGTTTATGGTTCATTGAACAAGCATGGGAAACAGTGTTTAAACCCTTTACAATGAAGATCTGTGAAGTTATTTTGATTTTTACGAATTATCTTTGAAAGACAGGGTCCTGAAAAAGGGACATTTCTTTTTTTGCTGAGTTTATATAGGTTTTATTTTCACACCACATATTAATGGTTATGTTTCTATTCACATTTTAGAGATGAAGCCACTAGAATCCCATCCTATGTTCAACACAGTGATAAAAGTTGTAGACATGCCCAAAATCGAGGAGAAGAAACCACCTGCTCCAACTGAGGGCAAGGAAGAACTGGCATTCGGCCTGTTTGAACAAGCTGAAAAGGAAACGCCCCCTCCCGCAGAGAAAAGTAAGTATGAATTGATCAAATGTCTGTTTGGTCAATCTGAGGGGAGGACAGCTCATAATAATGGCAGGGAAGGAGCAAATGGAATGGCATCAAACACATGGAAACCATGTGTTTGATGTTGGTGATACCATTCCACCTATTCCGCTCCAGCCATTACCAGGAGTCCGTCCTCCCCAATTAAGGCACCACCAGCCTCCTGTGGTGTCAACTGAGTATATGATGCACTGTATCTGTACTTATTCAAAACAATAGTGCATGGCAGTTGTATGTGAGTGTTCAAATGCATATTAAGTTGTGTAGTAAAATCCTACACATTACAGTATAACTGTGGTACTGAGGTTTCGTATTAAAACATCATATTTCTGTCTCCTTAGCAGCGAAAAATAATGAGCCGAAAGACATCCGTAACTTTGACTACACGGCTCGCAGCTGGACCGGCAAGTCCCCCAAACAGTTCCTGATTGACTGGGTCAGGAAGAACCTCCCTAAGAGCCCTGCTCCCTCCTTCCAGAAGGTTGCTGCTGGGAGATACTGGAAGTGCAGGTGAGTGATTGGATCCAATCTCAGGATCTCTGTCATGTTGTTAAAGTAGTCTGCAGGCTTGTGGTCAATGCCATTTCATTCAGTCAACTGCTTTTTCAATGAGTTTTCATTGAGTTGGAATTTCAGTTTATTTGACTGAATTAGCTGCATAAAAATGAAATTTACCTTAACATTGATAGTCAGAGAAGCTGCACATCCGTTTTCTGCAATCTGTTATCCTCCAGGGATAGTGTTTGGAAGATGAACAGTTTTAGCCTGGCTGACATGGTAGACAGCCAGGGACAGCTGACACACTGGTCTGGTCAGGAGTCTGTTTTAAATGCAGAATTCACACACAACCACATGAACAACCACACACAGCCCTTGAGCGCCACCCCCTAACCCTGATACAGCCACACACAGCCCCTAAGCGCCTGAAAAAAAGTTTGAAAGAACCAATCCGGGTTAGGGGCAGTGGGGCTCAGGGGCTGTGTGTGGTTGTCTGTGTGGGCGTTTGAGTGAGAAAGACACAGAGGAGAACCAACCAGTAAAAAATCACAGCCTCCTTCATTATCGTGCCTGCAACATCAAGGAGCCTTTCCAAGTGGTGAAGACTTGGAGTTTGGTGTCAGCCAGACTTGGACAGTGTATGATATGTGTTTTGTCTCACAGTAAGACTGGTATTGTTTCTCCCAGGGTTCGTGTTCAGAGACTGGATGATGTTTTGGAGGTTTGTCCCAATATTCTCACTGAGGACGGCATGCAGGCTCAGCACCTGGGTGCAACACTGGCCATCTACAACCTATGTAAAGGACAGGTGAGTTCATACTGTATGTAACCTCAACTAGGGTCAGGTGTGTTTTTGATGCTTTTTTACATTCCAATAACTGTAACCTGTGTCTCTCTCTCTCTCTCTCTCTCTCTCTCTCTCTCTCTCTCTCTCTCTCTCTCTCTCTCTCTGTGTCTCTCTCTTTATTTCTCTGTCTGTCTCTCTCTCGCTCTCTCTGTCTGTCTGTCTCTCTCTGTCTGCCTTTCTATCTGTGTGTGGCTCTCTCTGTCTCTATTTCTCTCTGTCTCTCTCTCTTGCTCTCTCGCCATCCCAGTCAGTCCATATGTTGATCCCTCCCACGTACCGTGAGGTGTGGCTGGAGTGGCGGGACAGCGAGCAGGCAGAGGAGGAGGAGCTCCGCACAGCCATCAACAAACCCCGAGACCAGTTCATCACCCGACTGCTGACCCGACTGAAGCAGCAGCAACCCCAGAAGAAGTGTCCTTCTCCCCAGCCAGGGCTGCAGGGAGCTGGGGACGAGCTCGAGGATGACTGGGAGAGCCTGGCCAACCTGGAGGAAGAGGAGGACCCAGGGAAAACCATTACCCCGAAGGAGAGAGGTGGTGGGGTTGCAGAGGTGGCGGCTCGGGCCCTTCTTCTGAAGCTCCGTGGCTCAGCCCTGTCCAGGCGGTTACAGGTCTGTAATGTTTTTTTAATCTATTTTTAATCAGTTGTAATGTCTTATCAATAGTTGTAATAGAGTGACACTTTACTAAATGTTTATAAACTCTACAGACGGACAGAGAGCAGCTCCCGGTGTTCCAGCACCGCGTGCGGGTTATGGAGGCTCTGCGACGCAACCGTGTGGTGGTGGTAGCGGGGGAGACGGGCAGCGGGAAGAGTACCCAGATCCCCCAGTTTATTCTAGAGGAGCTTCTGACTGGGGGAGCTGCTGCACAGCCCTGTAACATAGTGGTCACCCAGCCACGCAGGATCTCTGCCATGAGTCTGGCTAGCAGGGTGTCTCAGGAGCTGGGCTGTGACGACGGGCCTGGATCCAAGGTTAGAGGGAATATGTGATGGACTGGTGGAAGTGGTTAGGTGGTTTGAGATTGGATTGAGCTTGACAACAATAAGTTACATGTAGGTTGGGGTGGTGGAAGTGGTTAAAGGGTTACGTTAGGTGGTTTTGTGTGGTTTAAGGGTGCCTCAAAAAGGTTAGGTGTTGGGTAAGGGAAGAGTTGAATACAACACATTTGATGAAGGTATTTTCTATTACTTGTTTACAATGTTGATGTTTCAGTCGTCGCTGTGCGGGTACCAGATCCGGATGGAGAACAAGTCTTCAGACTCGACCCGTCTTCTGTACTGCACCACCGGGGTTCTCCTCAGGAAGCTGCAGCAGGACCACATGCTCAGCTCTCTGACCCACATCATAGTGGACGAGGTATTTAGTTATTGTTATTTATATATGTTATTTTGTGTATTTTACCCCCTTTTTCTCCCCAATTTGGATCTTGTCTCGTCGCTGCAACTCCCCAACTGGCTCGGGAGGCGAAGATCGAGTCATGCGTCCTCCGAAACATGACCCGCCTACCTGCGCTTCTTAACACCCGCCTGCTTAACCTGGAAGCCAGCCGCACCAATGTGACGGAGGAAACACCGTTCAACTGACGACCGAGGTCAGCCTGCAGGCCCCTGGCCCGCCACAAGGAGTCGCTAGAGCGCGATGAGCCAAGTAAAGCACCCTTGGCCTAACCCTAACCTAACCCGGACGACGATGGGCCAATTGTGTGCCGCCCAATGGGACTCCCGATCACGGCCGATTGTGATACAGCCCGGGATCGGACCTGGGTCTGTAGGAATGCCTCTAGCACTGCGATGCTGTGCCTTAGACCGCTGGGCCACTAAGGAGGCCTCTATTTCATTTTTTAAGATACTTTACCAGCAGCATACCACCCTGCATCACACTGCTGGCTTGCTTCTGAAGCTAAGCAGGGTTGGTCCTGGTCAGTCCCTGGATGGGAGACCAGATGCTGCTGGAAGGGGTGTTGAAGAGCCGTAGGAGGCACACTTTCCTCTGGTCTAAAAAATAGCCCAATGCCCCAGGGAAGTGATTGGGGACATTGCCCTGTGTAGGGTGCCGTCTTTTGGAAGGGACATTAAATGGGTGTCCTGACTCTCTGTGGTCACTAAAGATCCCATGGCACTTATCGTAAGAGTAGGGGTGTTAACTAGAGGTTGACCGATTTTGATTTTTCACCGCCGATACCGATTTATTGGAGGATCACAAAGAAACCCGATACTGGTTATTTGGACGATTTTTTTTTTTGTTCTTTTTTTTTTGTGTGTGTTTTTTTGTAATAATGACAATTACAACAATACTGAATGAACACTTATTTTAACTTTATATAATACATGAATAAAAATCCATTTAGCCTCAAGTAAATAATGAAACATGTTAAATTTGGTTTAAATAATGCAAAAACAAAGTGTTGGAGAAGAAAGTAAAAGTGCCATATGTGCTATGTAAGAAAGCTAACGTTTGAGTTCCTTGCTCAGAACATGAGAACATATGAAAGTTGGTGGCTCCTTTTTAACATGAGACTTCAATATTCCAAGGTAAGAGGTTTTAGGTTGTAGTTATTATAGAAATTCTAGGACTATTTCTCTCTATACCATTTGTATTTCATATACCTTTAACTATTGGATGTTCTTATAGGCACTTTAGTATTGCCAGTGTAACAGTAAAGCTTCCGTCCCTCTCCTCGCCCCTACCTGGGCTCGAACCAGGAACACATTGACAACAACCACCCTCGAAGCAGCGTTACCCATCGCTCCACAGATGCCCCGGCCCTTGCAGAGCAAGGGGAACAACCACTCCAAGTCTCAGAGCGAGTGATGTTTGAAACGCTATTAGCGCGCACTCCGCTAACCGCCATTTCACATCGGTTACACCCGCCTAATCTCAGGAGTTGATAGGCTTGAAGTCATAAACAATGCTGTGCTTGCGAAGAGCTGCTGGCAAAACGCACAAAAGTGCTGTTTGAATGAATGCTTACGAGCCTGCTGCTGCCTACCATCGCTCAGTCAGACTGCTCTATCAAATCATAGACTTAATTATAACATAATAACACACAAAAATACAAGCCTTTGGTCATTAATATGGTCGATTCCGGAAACTATAATTTCGAAAACAAAACATTTATTTCAGTGAATTACAGAACCGTTCGGTATTTTTTCGCAAATGTGCTTTTGTTAAATCATCCCCAGCGTTGCATGGATTATATGCAAAGCAGGACACGCTAGATAAACTAGTAATATATCAACCATGTGTAGTTAACTATTGATTATTATTGATTGATTGATATTTTTACAAGATAAGTTTAATGCTAGCTAGCAACTTACCTTGGCTTCTACTGCATTCGCATAACAGGCAGGCTCGTTGTGGAGTGCAATGAGAAGCGGGTGGTTAGAGCGTTGGACTAGTTAACCGTAAGGTTGCAAGATTGAATCCCAGAGCTGACAAGGTGAAAATCTGTCATTCTGCCCCCGAACAAGGCAGTTAACCCACTGTTCCTAGGCCGTCATTGAAAGTAAGAATGTGATCTTAACTGACTTGCCTCGTTAAATAAAGGTGTAAAAAAAAAAGGCAAAATCGGCGTCCAAAAATACCGATTGTTATGAAAACTTGAAATTGGCCCTAATTAATCGGCCTTTCCAATTAATCGGTCGACCTCTAGTGTCAACCCCGATGTCCTGGCTGAATTCCCAATCTGGCCTGTCGTATCTCTGACTATGATTAAATTATATGACATGCTATTTTATCAAATCGATTACCTAACGTTTAATTTATTACGTGATTGAATTAAACCATGCAACAATTAAACCATTAATAACCTGGGGAACCAGGGAAGCATTAATTTATATAGAGCGGTTATCTCCTGAATCCACTGTCTTAAAGATCTGAAGATCTTTTATATCAATAGCAGTCAATTATTAATCGGCACCTTGATCAGTCTCATTCTGATTGTTGTAAGAAATGGGTTATCTGCACGAACCCTAGCTAATAAGTTCAATCAGCAATACACAAATAGGCTTAATTATTTATTTACTAAATACCTAAATAATCACACAGAATTTTATATATATATATATATATACATACTACCTCAATAAGCCTGACTAACAGGTGTCTGTATATTGCCTTGCTACTCTTTTTTTCAAATGTCTTTTTACTGTTTTATTTCTTTACTTACCTACACACACAAACACCATTTTTTTTTCGCACCATTTGTTAGAGCCCGTAAGTAAGCATTTCACTGTAAGGTTGACACCTGTTGTATTTGGTGCACGTGACAAATAAAATATGTCGTTCTGCCCTTGAACAAGGCAGTTAACCCACTGTTCCTAGGCCGTCATTTAAAATAAGAATGTGTTCTTAACTGACTTGCCTAGTTAAATAAAGGTTAAATAAAAAATTAAAAAATAAATCGACGTCCAAAAATACCGATTTCTGATTACGATAACTTGAAATCGGCCCTAATTAATTGGCCATTCCGATTAATCGGTCGACCTCTACTCAAAACAGGAAGGATAACGAAGTGCACTCCCCGCTACTGTTTCAGTAAAAAGCTGATGGATGGGGATGGAGAAATGTAACCACTCATAAATTCATAAAGCTATGGATGTGTGTTTTTCAGGCTTATTATGGTTTGTTTACATTTACGTTGTTTATTAACATTGGAGTGTGGCAGCTCATGAGGCATTGAGAAGTTATGTTCTTCAAGAATCAATGGGTACATATCCTTAATTTAGAACTCTGGAAATGGATGTAGCAACTGCTGATTGCCCCTTTTAAGTCCCTCACCAACAGCTGGTATTGATTTCAATGGGAGGGTCAAACTCCATGTTCATGTTTCATACTCTGACAACTCCTGTGGTGAGAGAAAGACGTGATGACAATGTTTAACTGATTCAAGATCTGTTCAATTTAAACTGAACCATGAGTTGCTCAGCTCTCCTTATGTCATGCATTGATTCGGGGTTGTAGTCAAACCCTTCATTTCAATTCAGTCAGTTCCGATGTTCCTCATTGAACAGCATGACTTGGTCTTCTGTACCATATGTTCACTGAGTTACTCATCTTTCCTTATGTCTACTGAATGACCATATTCTTAGGACTGGGTGATATGGCCTAGAAATCATTTAAGATTATTTTCAAACTTATGGGTGATTCACAATATACACTGCATTCGGAAAGAAGTCAGACTCCTTGATTCTTTTCACGTTTTGTTACTTTACAGCCTTCTAAAATAGATTTATCTCATCTATACACAATGCCCTCTCAATCTATACACAATACCCTCTCAATCTATACACAATACCCTCTCAATCTATACACAATACCCTCTCAATCTATACACAATACCCTCTCAATCTATACACAATACCCTCTCAATCTATACACAATGCCCTCTCAATCTATACACAATGCCCTCTCAATCTATACACAATGCCCTCTCAATCTATACACAATGCCCTCTCAATCTATACACAATGCCCTCTCAATCTATACACAATGCCCTCTCAATCTATACACAATGCCCTCTCAATCTATACACAATGCCCTCTCAATCTATACACAATACCCTCTCAATCTATACACAATACCCTCTCAGCTGTAAGGCTGTAATCGCTGCCAAAAGGTGCTTCCAACAAAGTACTGAGTAAAGGGTCTGAATACTTATGTAAATGTAATATTTCAGTCCATGTTTTTTTTATACATTTGTAAAAATGTATGAAACCTGTTTTTGCTTTGTCATTATATAGGGTATTGTGTATAGATTGAGAGGGTATACACAAATAAACCTACCACGGCTCAGTCAGACTGCTCTATCAAATCATAGACTTAATTATAACATAATAACACACAGCAATACGAGCCTTAGTTTCCAGATTTGACCATAATAATGACCTATCATTTCGAAAACAAAGTGTTTATTCTTTCGGTGAAATACAGAACCTTTCCGTATTTTATCTAACGGGTGGCATCCCTAAGTCTAAATATTGCTGTTACGTTGCAGAACCTTAAATGTTATGTCATAATTCTGTACAATTCTGGCAAATTAACTATGGTCTGTATTAGGATTAAATTGGCCTTCACACAGTTCGCAACGAGCCAGGCGGCCCAAACTGTTGCATATACCCTGACTGCTTGCACGGAACGCAAGACAATTTCCCTAGTTAAAAGAAATTCATGTTAGCAGGCAATATTAACAAAATATGCAGGTTTAACAATATATACTTGCGTATTGATTTTAAAGAAGGGCATTGATGTTTATGGTTAGGTACACATTGGTGCAACGACAGTGCTTTTTTCGCGAATGCGCTTGTTAAATAATCACCCAAGTAGGCTGTGATTCGATGAGAAATAAACAGGCACCGCATCGATTATATGCAACGCAGGACAAGCTAGATAAACTAGTAATACGAACCATCAAACAGGCAAATCATCAGTACAGGACTAAGATCGAATCGTACTACACCGGCTCTGACGCTCGTCGGATGTGACAGGGCTTGCAAACCATTACACTACAAAGGGAAGCACAGCCAAGAGCTGCCCAGTGACACGAGCCTACCAGACGAGCTAAACTACTTCTATGCTCGCTTCGAGGCAAATAACACTGAAACATGCATGAGAGCACCAGCAGCTGCCGGGAGACTGTGTAATTACGCTCTCCGCAGCCGATATAAGACCTTTAAACAGGTCAACATTCACAAGGCCGCAGGGCCAGACGGAAGACATGTACTGCAATCATACGCTGACCAACTGGCAAGTGTCTGCACTGACATTTTCAACCTATCCCTGTCTGAGTCTGTAATACCGACATGTTTTAAGCAGACCACCATAGTCCTTGTGTCCAAGAACACAAAGGTAACCTGCCTAAATGACCACCGACCCATAGCACTCACGTCTGTAGCCATGAAGGACTTTGAAAGGCTGATCATGGCTCACATCAACACCATTATCCCGGAGACTCTAGACCCACTCCAATTTGCATACTGCCCTAACAGATCCACAGATGATGCAATCTTGATTGCACTCCACACTGCCCTTTCCCACCTGGACAAAAGGAACACATGTGAGAATGCTATTCAGGTGCTAAGGTGGTAAGGGTAGGTAACAACACATCCGCCACGCTGATCCTCAACACGGGGGCCCCTCAGGGGTGCGTGCTCAGTCCCCTCCTGTACTCCTTGTTCACTCATGACTGCACTGCCAGGCACGACTCCAACATTAAGTTTGCCGATGACACAACAGTGATCAGCGACGAGACAGCCTATAGGGAGGAGGTCAGAGACCTGGCTGTGTGGTGCCAGGACAACAACCTTTCCCTCAACGTGATCAAGACAAAGGAGATTATTGTGGACTACAGGAAAAAGAGGACAGAGCTCGCCACCATTCTCATCGACAGGGCTGTAGTGGAGCAGGTTGAGAGCTTCAGGTTCCTTGGTGTCCACATCACCAACAAACTAACATGGTCCAAGCACACCAAGACCGTTGTGAAGCGGGCATGACAAAAAACCTATTCCCCCTCAGGAGACTGAAAATATTTGGCATGTGTCTTCAGATCCTCAAAAGGTTCTACAGCTACACCATCGAGAGCTTCCTGACTGGTTGCATCATTGCCTGGTATGGCAACTGCTCGGCTTCCGACTGCAAGGCACTACAGAGGGTAGTGCGAACGGCCCAGAACATCACTGGGGCCAAGCTTCCTGCCATCCAGGACCTCTGCACCAGGCGATGTCAGAGGAAGGCCCTAAAAGTTGTCAAAGACTCCAGCCACCCTAGTCATAGACTGTTCTTTCTGCTTCCGCAGGGCAAGCGGTACCGGAGTGCCAAGTCTAGGTCCAAGAAGCTTCTAAACAGCTCCTACCCCCAAGCCATAAGACTCCTGACCATCTAGTCAAATGGCCACCCAGACAATTTGCATTGCGCCCCCCCCCCCCCCTTTTTTTTTACACCGCTGCTACTCTCTGTTACCATCTATGCATAGTAACTTTAATAACTCTACCTACATGTACATATTACCTCAACTAACCGGTGCCCCCACACATTGACTCTGTACCGGTACCCCTCTGTGTATAGTCTCGCTATTGTTATTTTACTACTGCTCTTTAATTACTTGTTACTTTTATTTCTTATTCTTACTCTTATTTTTTTTAACTGCATTGTTGGTTAGGGGCTCATAAGTAAGCATTTCACTGTTGTATTTGGCACATGTGACTAATACGATTTGATTTGACCCATGACAATCATAACAGATCTGACACAGACCTGTGACCCGCTCGGTTCCCGATTGCGTCTGTGGAATTTGTGTCCAGGTGGATCTATGAAAACTCTAGTCTAGACACCTGACCTCTTACACACTGCCCACTGTGCCCAGGGTTCGGTCAGACTCTCACACTTCAGTCTGTGCATGTTTCAGATCAACTACATTGCAGCCAAACTGGGCAGACTTACTAATCTACATATTACCCTGCATGCCAAATAACCAAAATAAACTATGCTGCCTTGCCTTGCTCAAACCGATCCCATCAAACACGCTGTCTGTCTCATCCATTCTAGGTCCATGAACGCAGCGTCCAGTCTGATTTCCTGCTGACCATCCTGAAGGACGTGGTCCAGAAACGTTCCAACCTGCACCTGGTCATGATGAGCGCCACGGTCGACTGTGATAAGTTCGCTGCCTACTTCAACCGCTGTCCTATAGTCAACATCCCTGGCAGAACCTTCCCTGTCGAGGTTAGATGTCGGGAACTTTTCATTTCCCTATAGTTCACAGATATGAAAATATGAACTGTATTTTCTGTTTAAATTGTATTTTCCATCACAAGTGAATTATAGTCCTGTCTTAGTCTGTCTAAGTGCCAAAAAGGATGTTATTTGTATCATACTACTTGTGGTTGTCCTGATATAAAATGTTATTTCAGCGATCGATGTAGTAGAGTATTGTTACAGTGTGTCTCAGATATTCTGTTGTATCGTGCTGTATGGTGTTGTCCTGATGTGTTCTGACCATATCATTAAAATGAATAGAAAGGTGAAATAAAATGTCATAATGGGTGGACTGGTCGGCCATTTTGAGTGTCGCCACGGCAATAAAGCGGAAAGTGATTATATTTCGGTGGTTCTGAAGTGCTTTGTGGCACCTCTATTGTCAGGTGTTCCATCTGGAGGACATAGTGGAGGAGACAGGCTATGTTCTGGAGAAGGACTCTGAATACAGCCAGAAGATCCTGGAGGAGGAGGAGGAGGTCAACATCAACTTCACGCAGAAAGGAGGGAAGAGCATGCAGCACCAGGTGAGAGGGGGTGTGACAGAGGGGTGAGATCTTTGGGATTGAGGGGCCTTGTGATAGTACCTACCTGCTGCATTGGGTCACAGGGCCAGATTGATTACTGACTTGTCTCTGAAAACACTGTAGTGCCTTATTTCCTAAACTATAGTGATCATTGTGCTGTGTGCTATCCTATTCTACACTACTGTAAATGCCTCAGATCCATGTTGTGCATTACAGTGAACAGGAACCAATACGTAACTCATGGTGTTTTGTGTGTGTTCTCCAGGAGTTTATAGTGAAAGACACAGGCTCTGGCTGGGACCTGGGTCCTGACCTGGACCACTTCAGCAGCCGGACCCGCCACGCCCTGCAGTACATGAACCCCAACAAAATCAACATGGAACTGGTCCTGGACTTGCTCGACTACCTGGGTAAATACACAGCTCCTGGACAGAGTTGCGGGTTCATTCAGCCCAGTGTGAGGACGTGGAGAGAGCTGGAGAGTTAGTCCAGTTTATATATGGTTTATGGTTGTTGAAATGGCTGTACTACATGTTGGGGCAATTTAGATGTTGATTGATTGATTGGTGTTTCGCCAACTGTAATATTTTTTCCCCTTCCCCCAGATAAGTCTCCTCAGTTTGCAGTGGTGGATGGAGCTGTTCTGGTGTTCCTCCCAGGTCTGGCCCACATCCAACAGCTTTATGACCTGCTCTCCACAGACAAGAGGTTCCGTGGCAAAGACAGGTAAGTTTATAGTCTTCACTGACAATGTCATCCTGAGAAGAATGCCATCTTGCGTGCTAGCAATTTCTAAATTAATTTATAAACTATTTTGTTGTAGCAAAGGTTTTAGCTTTCATAAAGAGATTGGTTTATGTCTCACTGTCCAGGTACAAACTGGTAGCCCTGCACTCCACACTGTCATCTAAGGACCAGGCTGCTGCATTTACAGTGCCCCCTACTGGAGTTAGAAAGGTACTGGGGTTTCTTTGTTTAGTGCAGTGATGAACTGAGATACATATTGCTATGAATTAACAAAAGTGAAAAACTAATTTTTATCACCCTGTCTACCCTATTTTAGATTGTGCTGTCCACAAACATAGCGGAAACTGGAGTAACAATACCTGATGTTGTGTTCGTTATTGATACCGGAAAGACCAAAGAAAACAAGTACCATGAGAGTAGCCAGATGAGTTCCCTGGTGGAGACGTTTGTCAGCAAGGCCAGCGCCCTCCAGAGGCAAGGCAGGGCAGGACGCGTGCGGGATGGCTTCTGCTTCCGCCTGTACCCCAAATTCAGGTCAGCCCCTCCCTCTCAATCACAGAACAAGTTGCTGTCTACGACACAAATACCTCTACTGCCTTATCTGAGGTCAGCAGCTACACAAGTTACAGCCTGATTGTGAATGTTCTTCTATGTAACAGGTTTCAGGCTTTCATGGATTACTCCATACCAGAGATACTGAGGGTTCCACTGGAGGAGCTGTGTCTTCATATCATGGTACACTGACAACTGTAAACTGGGTGGTTCGTGCCCTGAATGGTGATTTGGCTGACAGCCGTGGTATATCAGACCGTATACCACGGGTATGACAAAACATTTATTTTTACTGCTCTAATTACATTATAATAGCAATAAGGCAGCTGGGGTTTGTGGTAAATGGCCAATATACCACAGCTAAGGACTGTGCCTAAGAACAGCCCTTAGCTGTGGTATATTTACCACAACCCCCCCCCCCCCCCCCCAAGGTGCCTTATTACTTAATTATTCTTAGATATTCTTCATAATAGACACAGGAACAATCCACTCACAGGGCTCACTTGAAAAATAGATGGCAATCTCAATGTAACCACCCCAATCACCATAACCACCCCAAACCACCGTAACCACCCCAACCACCGTAACCACCCCAACCACCATAACCACCCCAACCACCGTAACCACCCCAACCACCGTAACCACCCCAAACCACTGTAACCACCCCAACCACCGTAACCACCCCAACCACCGTAACCACCCCCAACCACCGTAACCACCCCAAACCACCGTAACCACCCCAACCACCGTAACCACCCCAACCACCGTAACCACCCCAACCACCGTAACCACCCCAAACCACCGTAACCACTGTAACCACCCCAAACCACCGTAACCACCCCAACCACCGTAACCACCGTAACCACCCCTAACCACCCCAACCACCGTAAACCACCGTAACCACCGTAACCACCCCAAACCACCGTAACCACCCCTAACCACCGTAACCACCCCAAACCACCGTAACCACCCCAAACCACCGTAACCACCCCTAACCACCGTAACCACCCCAAACCACCGTAACCACCCCTAACCACCGTAACCACCCCAAACCACCGTAACCACCCCAAACCACCGTAACCACCCCAAACCACCGTAACCACCCCAACCACCCCAAACCACTGTAAACCACCCTAACCATCACTGTTCCGTCTCTGTCCCCTGTACAGAAATGTGAGTATGGGTCTCCAGAGGAGTTCTTGTGTCGAGCCCTAGACGCGCCCCAGCCCCAGTCTGTGAGTAACGCCGTGTGCCTGCTCCGGAGGATCGGAGCGTGTATACCGGAGGGCCACGCCCTCACCCCGCTGGGTCACCATCTCGCCACCTTGCCTGTCAACGTCAAGATCGGCAAGATGCTCATCTTTGGTGCCATCTTGGGCTGCCTGGACCCCATTGTAAGTCCATACGGGGTGTCGTACATTTCTGAATTAGCATTGTATTGTATTAACTGCTTGCAAAATCAGCAATCAACCATGTGAAATGGGACTCACCTAGTTAAAGCTAGAATCCTTAATTGAAACAAGAACAAAGCAGTCACCCTGCCTGTGTCTTGGTAAAAAGCTGAGGGATGGGCCTGGAGAAATTTAACCACTCAAATTCATAGACAAGAGCTATGGATTCAAGGACTGACCATCCATGATATCAAAATGATAGATTTAACCATGTTTTCAGGCTATACAGTGTTTGTTTACATTTGACATTGTTTACAAATATTGGAGTAAAACAAGCTTATACTTTGAGTACTGATGGGGTACGACAGTTGAACTAAGCTCATGAGGCATTTAGAAGTTATTTTCTTCAAGAATAAATGGGTATATATAATTTATTTTTAAGTCCAAAAATAGATGTAGCAACTAAGGATTCCAGCTTTAAAGGATAAATCTAATTTCCATAATGACTGAATGTAATTGTATTGCAGGCGACTATAGCAGCAGCGATCTCGGAGAAGTCTCCCTTTGCCACACCCATGAACCAGAAGGATCAGGCTAACCTGGCTAAAGCTGCCCTGGCTGTAGCCAACTCAGATCACCTGACTATCTACAATGCTTACCTGGGGTAGGTGCATCTCTTTTCAAGAGTATGAATGACCAAAATCGGAGATAGCTAATTCAGGGTCATGTTCAGTTGGGCACGTGGCAGCAAATTGTTTTGCGACAGTAAAGAAAACATGTGTTTCTTGGTCAAGTTCACCTAGTCCCTCTCTGTTTCAATACATTCTTCCATATTGTGCCTAATACATTTAAAAAAAATAAATGACACATAGCCTAACCCTGAAGAAGTTGATTGTTCCTGTGCCATTTTAATGGCTCAGCCACCATCTTGGTTTCTGTTCTCTAATGGTATTGTTCTGCTAACAGGTGGAAGAACATACGCAGTGAGGGATATCGAGCCGAAATGGCCTACTGCAGGAAACACTTCCTGAACCGTACCGCCCTCATCACCATAGAGGTACTCTATTTTCTAACTTGTGTGTGTGTGTGGTTCTCTCATCTGATATGCTTTAACAGTGAGCGTCAGGGTTGGGGTCAATTTCGAATTTCAGTTTACTTCTTGAATTGACTGAATTGAAATTTTGTGGTATCCAATTGGTAGTTACAGTCTTGTCTCATTGCTGCAACTCCCGTATGGGAGTTCTGCTTCTTGACACAATGCCCACTTAACCCGGAGGAAACACCGTGACCGTGTCAGCATGCACTGTGCCTGGCCCGCCACAGGAGTCGCTAGTGTGCGATGGGACAAGGACCCTGCCGCCAAAACCCTCCCCTAACCCGGACGACGCTGCGACAATTGTGCGCCACCTCATGGGTCTCCCGGTTGCAGCCGACTGCGACAGAGCCTGGACTCCAACCCAGAATCTCTAGTGGCACAGCTAGCACTGCGATGCAGTGTCTTAGACCACTGTGTCACTCGGGAGGCCGTTGAAATTGAATTTACCCCAACCCTGTTGAGCATGTACAACTGCTGTACACAGTGACACTAGTTATAAGAGATCATACGACATTTAGAGTGGCTGGTAAGGACATTAAACCTGGATCTCTTCTCCATCAGGACATCAAACAGGAGCTGATGCGTATGATGGACCAAGCTGGATTCTCTGGTTCCTCCAGGTCCGGTCGAGGACCACCTTCCCGGGATCGGTCTGACCCCAGGGGTCCCCAGGCTCCCCTCACCCCCCTTGGTAAGCCTCAGATCTGTGTCCTGAACGCGGTGCTGACGGCAGGACTGTATGACAGCGTGGGGCGGATCCTCTACACTCCCTCTGTGGACGTCCTGGACCGGGTGGCGTGCTCTGTGGAGACAGCCCAGGGGAAGGCCCAAGTCCACCCCTCCTCTGTCAACCGCTGCCTGCAGACACGCGGCTGGCTGCTCTTCCAGGAGAAGGTCAGTTGGTCCCATAGAGATATATTGATCGATGATCATTCAATCTACCTGTCTGTAATCTCTGTGGTGAAATCGATTACTCACTGGGTGTAGAAGGTGCCCTTAACTGGAGATATAGGATCAAATTCTCCCTACTTGTAATCCTAACCAAGGGTGTGGCTAGGCCGGGGAAACCTCTAACTCCCAGGTAGGCCTAAATAAAATAATTTACTGTGTGTAATTGTAGGTAAAATACTATTAAGTTGCACATTTTTTTAAATCTAATTTTGACTCTCCCTCAGGTAAAATACTCTAAGATCTACCTGCGGGACACAACGCTGATCTCTCCCTTCCCCATGCTACTGTTTGGAGGGGACATCGACGTACAACACCGGGAGAGACTCATCTCTCTGGATGGATGGATACACTTCCAGGTCAGAGTTCATATCTGGGTCAGCTGTATTACATGTCTGTGTTGTGAATTTTATTTTATTTTATTTTTTATTTCACCTTTATTTAACCAGGTAGGCTAGTTGAGAACAAGTTCTCATTTGCAACTGCGACCTGGCCAAGATAAAGCATAGCAGTGTGAACAGACAACAACACAGAGTTACACATGGAGTAAACAATTAACAAGTCAATAACACAGTAGAAAAAAAGAGAGTCTATATACATTGTGTGCAAAAGGCATGAGGAGGTAGGCGAATAATTACAATTATGCAGATTAACACTGGAGTGATAAATTATCAGATGGTCATGTACAGGTAGAGATACTGTTGTGCAAAAGAGCAGAAAAGTAAATAAATATAAACAGTATGGGGATGAGGTAGGTAAAATTGGGTGGGCTATTTACCGATAGACTATGTACAGCTGCAGCGATCGGTTAGCTGCTCAGATAGCAGATGTTTGAAGTTGGTGAGGGAGATAAAAGTCTCCAACTTCAGCGATTTTTACAAATTACTAGAGTGGTGTGTCAGTGCTACAGCAGAGACAGTGTGATACACAAAGAGAAAGAAAATCTAACTCTTGTAGCCAGTTTCCCAGACCCAGATTAAAAATAAAATGTCTTCTCAATAGAGAATCTCCATTGTAAGTGCTCTATAGTCCAATACTAGTCTTAGGCTACAATCCAAATTCAAAGTAGACAGCCCTCGGCCCTAAACCACATCATTACATCCGAGTGTACTTTAAATGTCCATTGCCCAAGCGAGGAAGAGTGTTGATCGGAGAGGTAACGTTGTTGGAGGAAATATTGAAATTGAGTTTAAAAACAATCCTAAAGCTATTAATGTACCTAGTAAGCTAACAGCTAGCTAGCAATCCTGTCAGGTAGCTAGCTACAGTTGCCCATAGCTGGCTAGCTAGTATTATAGTTTATTTATTCCAATACATTTCTGAATTCCCCCAAAATATGTTTATGAAGCTAACTACGTTTTTATAGAGTCCTCACTACGAGACTAAGCCAATTTGACAATGCTAAAATCAATGTCATCTATATATATTTCTTTTAGCAAGCTAGCGTCATAATTTTGTCTGACATGCCGAAAATTCAGCCATGTTGATTCAATTTGACACGTGACTACAGTTTGCATTAAATTGTGGGTCATATCAACCCATATCAATCACTCGCTCCCTCAAGCTAAATCAAGGGCCGAGGGGGCAACGTTAGTGAATTGGACCTCCACTTAAGATGGCAATCAAACTGCATCCGGTTTTGACGAGGATTCCCCCAAGGGAAAGTGGCTATTGCGAGGGCTAAAATTACTGTGTTTGGACTGCAGCCTTAATCTAGGTCCAGGAAACCCTTGTAGTTGAGCATACTGTCGCAAGCAAGGCTCTGTCTGATCTCTGTTCCTCCCTGTCCTCCTCTCTCTCTCCCAGGCCCCAGTGAGGATCGGAGTGATCTTTAAACATCTGAGGAAGCTCATAGACTCACTACTGGAGAAGAAGCTGGAGAACCCAAGGATGAATCTAGAAGGTCATATTCTACCCTTTTTCTGTCTTTTCCCCCTCCCTTTTCTCTTGAATCCCTCTATCATTTTCTGTTTCCTTCTTCCTCATCCTTCGTCTCTTCCTAAGCCCCCTACATTTTTATTTTTTGTGTTCATGACATTGTGCTGTGTGTTGTTTAACTGTGTAGTGGTAAATGGTGTTGTTTACTCTTTTACTCTCTCCCGTAGATGAGAAGACCATCCAGTTGATAATAGAACTGATCAAGATGGAGAATGTCTTCTGATCACTGTGACCTCTGACCTCTCATTGGAGACCTTGGTCATACATTGTTGTCCAAGGACAGATGGACAGCCTAAAGATCAGAAGGTGGTGGTTGTACTGTATAATGACATTTAAATCATGAAATTAAAGAATATATTTCTTCTCTTATCAATGATGACTGTTGCCAAACAAAATAAAGCTGTATGTGGTGTTGATGGCTAATTTATGTTTGATATCGGTTTTAGGGAAATAAACATTTGAAATGAATTCATAGCTCCCTCCCTCGGAATGTAACAAACATCCTTTGGTGATTAGCATGTCTTTGTTTTCTAAAATAAACAAAACTCTAATGGCCTTGTGTGTGCGCCTAGTAAACATCCTTGAAATATTCCTGCAATTATGCCAGACTGGTGCTGCCCAAACAGTTATTTCAGATTATAAACTGGGTGGTTCTGACAGCCATGGTATATCAGACCGTATACCATGGGTATAAAAAAACATTTATTTTTACTGCTCTAATTACGTTGGTAACCAGTTTATAATAGCAATAAGGTACCTCACTGGTTTGTGGCCAATATACCATGGATAAGTGCTGTATCCAGGCACTTTGCGTTGCGTCGTGTCAGAGAACAGCCGTTAACCGTGACATATTGGCCATATACCACACCCCCTCGGGCCTTATTGCATAATTCTTTAAAGTTTAAGATGTTGGGGGAGGGGGGTGAAAAGGTGACATATGGAAATGTTTTAAGATAGTCATACTATGGCTCATTTAACTATTTGATTTAGGTATAAAAAAAAATGTATATAAAAAATTTTGCGGAAAAAATATTGATTTTGACCTTTACAAGAACACCATCATGTTGCTCAGAATCTTTCTATAGTGGGGTCCCATTGGTTTGTAGCCCGAACGGTTCGGATGCTACCAAACAGAACTTGGCTGGTGGTGAAGAGGGAGTTTACCCCAAAGGGCTTTGTAGATGAACATATACTAATGTAGCTTTCTGCGTATATAAAGTGAGGTCCAACCTACCATTTGGTAAAAGGTGCAATGGTGGGTGAGTGACTTGGCATTTGTAATAAAGGATGCATGATAAACAGAGTCTGATCTCTAAGACAGAGGAGCCTGCATGCATATACAATAAGTCAATTAATTCAATTACAGAGAGAAAACTCAATAAGCTACTTTCTAGCCATAAGCGGCAAGCAAGCCTTATTACGAAAATAAAAACCCAATTTCAATTTAAGCTTCCTCACAAGATTATCCATATGAACTTTAAAGGACAACTTGTCATCCAACCAAATACAAAGGTATTTGTAGGATTACACTTTTTCAATGTATAAGCCACCAGATGTGACAATGCTAACGTTCTATGGCTGAGTGCGAGCTCTGGTAAAGTTCATTAATTTTGTTTTTTGTACATTCAAGACCAGTTTGAGACCATAAAGGGAGGCCTGCAGTGACTGAAAAGCAGTCTGGAGCTCTTCAACAGCCCGAACCAGAGAAGGAGCACATAAATATATGACTATCATCTGCGTATAGATGCAACTTTGCTGATTGCATTCCATTTCCCAAATCATTAATAAAAATTGAGAACACAGGAGCTAAAATGGAACCCTGGGGAACCCCACTATTAATCTCAAGAAAGCTAGACTTGTGATTGTCAGTATATACACATTATTTTCTGTCAGAAAGATAGTTCCTAAACCAGTTTACTGCCCCTTCACAGAGACCAATGTTACTGAGTCTAGCTAGTAACAATTCACGATCAACTGAATCAAAGGCCTTTGATAAATCAACAAACAAAGCAGCACAATGTTGCTTTTTATCAAGTGCATTAATGTCATTTGCCACTGCTATAGCTGCAGTTGTGGTGCTGTGTCCCGATCTAAAGCCAGACTGAACCCCGCTCAGTATGTTCTTTTCAAATAACAAGTTTTTCAGCTGTGAGTTCACTAGGGATTCATAGACTTTGGCCAGGATAGGGAGTTCACTAGGGATTCATAGACTTTGGCCAGGATAGGGAGTTCACTAGGGATTCATAGACTTTGGCCAGGATAGGGAGTTCACTAGGGATTCATAGACTTTGGCCAGGATAGGGAGTTCACTAGGGATTCATAGACTTTGGCCAGGATAGGGAGTTCACTAGGGATTCATAGACTTTGGCCAGGATAGGGAGTTCACTAGGGATTCATAGACTTTGGCCAGGATAGGGAGTTCACTAGGGATTCATAGACTTTGGCCAGGATAGGGAGTTTAGAGATAGGACGATAGTTATTAGCATCTGAAGGATCTCCACGCTCAGCAGTGGGAGGACATGAGCTGATTTCCAAATGCTGGGTATGGAATTGGTCAAGAGACACGTTGAAAATGTGAGCCACAGGTTCAGTAATAATACAAGCTGCTACCTGTAAGAGGTAGGGATCCAGGTTGTCTGGACCTGCAGACTTTTTATTGTCTATTGCCTTTAGTGCTTTATAGAACTCAGCATAAGAAACAGGCTCAAAGTTCAAATAGTTCCCATGAGGGCCTATATCATAGTTTACTGTAACATAGCTTACATTAGAGCCCTGGGCCCCACCATTATTAAAAACTGAACCAGCAGATATTTGCTTGTTTAAAACTCCTTCATTATCGGCTTTATCCTTCACTTCATTAGAATCCATCATGAAATGGTCAGGAAGGCCAGAGGATACATTAGAACCACAGAGGTAAAAACAGATTCAGGTTGGGTATTCAACAAATATTCGCTTGTAGTTTTCCTTAGGTCCACCAACTGTCACGCCCTGATCTGTTTCACCTGTCCTTGTGCTTGTCTCCACCCCCCCCCCCCCCCCCCCAGGTGTCACCCATCTTCCTCATTATCCCCTGGGTACTTATACCTGTGTTTTCTATCTGTCTGTGCCAGTTTGTTTTGTTCGTTCAAACCTACCAGTGGTTTCCCTTGCGCATGTCTTTGCTATTGTCCCTGTTTTCTAGTTTCCTGGTTTTGACCTTTCCTGCCTGCCGTCCTGTACCTTTGCCTCTACTCTGAATTACCAACCTCTGCCTGACCTGAGCCTGCCTGCCATCCTGTACCTTTGCCTCTACTCTGGATTACCAACCTCTGCCTGACCTGAGCCTGCCTGTCATCCTGTACCTTTGCCTCTACTCTGGATTACCAACCTCTGCCTGACCTGAGCCTGCCTGCCGTCCTGTACCTTTGCCTCTACTCTGGATTATCAACCCCTGCCTGCCTTGACCTGTCGGTTGCCTGCCCCTGTTGCTGTAATAAACATTGTTACTTTTGTAATAAACATTGTTACTGACCTCAAACAAGGTTCAAAATGTACACTCAGAGGGCCTACACATTGCACACCCTTTAGTTTGTCCATTTTCATCTGTGTGTAGGCCCACTGAGTATACATTCTGAACCTTGTTTGAGGTCAGTCACATGACCAGCTGTTGAAATTCGAATGTAAAAAAAAAAGTACTTTGCTTATGCTCCCTAACTAATTCAACTAGGAATACAAAATGCTGCTCACATTTCCACATGTTTATTAGCTTTGGAAAGCAAATTAATGTATATATCTTGAAAATAAGAACAAATTTTTCCAACATCATGACACTTATTTGGATTCTTTTGCTGAAGTAGTTTAAAAGCTATTGAGGTTTGAAAGCGCAAATATCCGTTGAATATTCAACCTGAAACTGTCTTTACCTCAGTATTAGAACCTGACACAGATTTTATTAGCTTCCAGAACTTGGTAGGGTTGTTCAGGTTCTCTGTGACTGCATTTGGATAGAAATCTGATTTGGACTTCCTGATCAATCTTGTGCATTTGTTTCTTAGCGCCCTGAAGGTGGCCCAGTCAACAGGAGCATTTGTATGTCTAGCTTGAGCCCAAGAGACATTTCTCTTTCTAATTAATTCTGCCAAGTTATCTGAACACCAGGGATTGTCCTTTCCATTGATTCTACATTTCTTCACAGGGGCATGCTTATCACAAATGGAAGCAAATTTCATATAGTCCCAGGCAGTGTCAACATCGGGAATCAGACGTACTCTATCAATATTATAGTACAGATCATGTAAGAATGTTTGCTCATAAAAGTGTCTAAAACGTCTTTTAAAAATCTAACAGGGATTGGCTTTGGTCATTTTTGTATTTCTAACACAAGCAATTGCACAGTGATCACTGACATCACAGAATATCCCAGTCGGTGTGTATTTGTGAGGGGTATTCGTTAGAAGAATGTTCAATAGAGTTGATTTGTTAGGTGCTCTGGGATTCGGTCTTGTAGGAGCATGAATTAATTGAGCGAGATTCAGAGTCACACAATTCTTTAAAAGAGTCCAATACAGATGTAAGCATGTTCCAGTTCAAATCTCCTAAAATAATGAGTTTAGAGTCATTTAACTTGAGGGCGGTCTGTAGCAGCCGAGGGCGGTCTGTAGCAGCCGAGGGCGGTCTATAGCAGCCGAAGGCGGTCTATAGCAGCCGAGGGCGATCTGTAGCAGCCGAGGGCGGTCTGTAGCAGCCGAGGGCGGTCTGTAGCAGCCGAGGGCGGTCTGTAGCAGCCGAGGGCAATCTATAGCAGCCGAGGGCGGTCTATAGCAGCCAAAGGCGGTCTATAGCAGCCGAGGGCGATCTATAGCAGCCGAGGGCGATCTATAGCAGCCGAGGGCGGTCTATAGCAGCCGAGGGCGGTCTATAGCAGCCGAGGGCGGTCTATAGTAGCTGACTACAGTGATGTGGGAGTCCTTATATACGTTCACTTTAACCGCAAGCAATTCAAAATGTTTTGCTTTGGAAATCGAGAGAATTTCAGAGGTGTTAAACTTGGGATCAAGGGATCTGGACCCACAGCCCTAGCTAGCTTAATATATTGTGATGTAGGTTGATGGTTTAATTTATTTGTACCAAAGAAAATAAGTGATAAACAATACAGATAAAAACGAATAAATAAAACATGGTGTGTCACGCCTTGGTCTTAGTATTCTGTGTTCCCTTTATTATTTTGGTTAGGACAGGGTGTGACATGGGTGATTTATGTGGTTTGTTTTGTCTAGGGGTTTAGTAGTTTATGGGATTGTGTTTAGTTAAGTTGTCTGGGAAAGTCTATGGTTGCCTAGAGTTGTTCTCAATCAGAGGCAGGTGTTTATCATTGTCTCTGATTGGGAACCATATTTAGGCAGCCATATTCTTTGAGTATTTCGTGGGTGATTGTTTCCTGTCTCTGTGTTTTGCACCAGATAGGGCTGTTTTGGTTTTTCACGTTTTCTTGTTTTGTATATTGTTCATTTTTCATCTTTCATTAAAGATATATAAAGATAACCACGCTGCACGGTGTCCCTAGTGCGGGTGCATAGCCCGGTGCGGTACATACCAGCTCCGCGTATCGGCCGGGCTAGAGTAGGCATCGAGCCAAGTGCCATGAAGCCGGCTCTACGCATCTGGTCTCCAGTGCGTCTCCTTGGGCCGGCTTACATGGCACCAGCCATGCGCACGGTGTCCCCGGTTCGCCTGCATAGCCCAGTGCGGGCTATTCCACCTCGCCGCACTGGCAGGGCAACCAGGAGCATTCAACCAGGTAAGGTTGGGCAGGCTCGGTGCTCAAGAGCTCTAGTGCGCCTGTACGGTCCGGTCTATTCGGTACCACCTCCACGCAGCAAATCACAGTCAGTGTCACCAGAAAACCAGTGTCACCAGAAAAGCCCCCCCACACCATCACACCTCCTCCTCCATGCTTCACGGTGGGAACCACATATGTGGAGATAATTAGTTCGCCTACTCTGCATCTCACAAAGACACGGTGGTTGGAAACAAAAATCTCAAATTTGGACTAATGAGACCAAAGGACAGATTTCCACCGGTATAATGTCCATTACTCATGTTTCTTGGCCCAAGCAAATCTCTTTTTAGTATTGGTGTCCTTTAGTAGTGGTTTCTTTGCAGCAAATTGACCAAGAAGGCCTGATTCATGCAGTCTCATCTGAACAGTTGATGTTGAGATGTGTCTGTTACTTGAATTCTGTGAATCATTTATTTGGGCAAAAATGTCTGAGGCTGGTAACTCTAATTTATCCTCTGCAGCAGAGGTAACTCTGGGTCTTCCTTTCCTGTGGTGGTCCTCATGAGAGCCAGTTTCATCATAGCGCTTGATGGTTTCACTTGAAGAAACTTTCAAGGTTCTTGACATTTTCCGGATTGACTGATCTTCATGTCTTAAAAATAATGATGGGCTGTCGTTTCTTGTTGCTTATTTGAACTGTTCTTGCCATAATATGGACTTGGTATTTTACCAAATAGGGTTTTCTTCTGTATACCTCCCTTACCTTGTCACAACACAACTGATTGGCTCCAAGAAGGAAAGAAATTCCACAAATAAACTTTTATCAAGGCACATCTGTTAATTGAAATGCATTGAAATGCATTCCAGGTGACTACCTCATGAAGCTGGTAGAGAGGATGCCAAGAGTGTGCAAAGCTTTAAATAACGGAACTTTAATAATGTCTACATTACTCATCTCATATGTACAGTGGGGGGGAATTTATTTGCAAATTATGGTGTAAAATAAGTATTTGGTCACCTACAAACAAGCAAGATTTCTGTCTCACAGACCTGTAACTTCTTCTTTAAGAGGCTCCTCTGTCCTCCACTGTCCTCCTTACCTGTAATAATTGCACCTGTTTGAACTTGTTATCAGTATAAAAGACACCTGTCCACAACCTCAAACAGTCACACTCCAAACTCCACTATGGCCAAGACCAAAGAGCTGTCAAAGGACACCAGAAACAAAATTGTAGACCTGCACCAGGCTCGGAAGACTGAATCTGCAATAGGTAAGCAGCTTGGTTTGAAGAAATCAACTGTGGGAGCAATTATTAGGAAATGACATACAAGACATATGGAAGACATACAAGACCACTGATAATCTCCCTCGATCTGGGGGTCCACGCAAGATCTCACCCCGTGTGGTCAAAATTATCACAAGAACGGTGAGCAAAAATCCCAGAACCACACGGGGGGGACCTAGTGAATGACCTGCAGAGAGCTGGGACCAAAGTAACAAAGCCTACCATCAGTAACACACTACGCCGCCAGGGACTCAAATCCTGCAGTGCCAGACGTGTCCCCCTGCTTAAGCCAGTACATGTCCAGGCCCGTCTGAAGTTTGCTAGAGAGCATTTGGATGATCCAGAAGAAGATTGGGAGAATGTCATATGGTCAGATGATACCAAAATATAACTTTTTGGTAAAAACTCAACTCGTCGTGTTTGGAGGACAAAGAATGCTGAGTTGCATCCAAAGAACACCATACCTACTGTGAAGCATGGGGGTGGAAACATCATGCTTTGGGGCTGTTTTTCTGCAAAGGGACCAGGACGACTGATCCGTGTAAAGGAAAGAATGAATGGGGCCATGTATTGTGAGATTTTGAGTGCAAACCTCCTTCCATCAGCAAGTGCATTGAAGATGAAATGTGGCTGGGTCTTTCAGCATGACAATGATCCCAAACACACCACCCGGGCAACGAAGGAGTGGCTTCACAAGAAGCATTTCAAGGTCCTGGAGTGGCCTGGCCAGTCTCCAGATCTCAACCCCATAGAACATCTTTGGAGGGAGTTGAAAGTCTGTGTTGCCCAGCAAAAGCCCCAAAACATCACTGCTCTAGAGGAGATCTGCATGGAGGAATGGGCCAAAATACCAGCAACAGTGTGTGAAAACCTTGTGAAGACTTACAGAAAACTTTTGACCAACAAAGGGTATATAACATTGCCAACAAAGGGTATATAACAAAGTATTGAGATAAACTTTTGTTATTGACCAAATACTTATTTTCCACCATAATTTGCAAATAAATTCATTAAAAATCCTACAATGTGATTTTATGGATTTTTTTTCTCATTTTGTCTGTCATAGTTGAAGTGTACCTATGATGAAAACTACAGGCCTCTCTCATCTTTCTAAGTGGGAGAACTTGCACAACTGGTGCCTGACTAAATACTTTTTTGTCCCACTGTATATACTGTATTACCTACCATCTACTGCATCTTGCCTATGCCGCACGCCATCGCTCATCCATATGTACATATTCTTATTCATCCCTTTACATTTGTGTGTATTTGTGTGTATAAGGTAGTTGCCATGTGTATGTGACCAATAACACTTGTTTTGATTTGAAGCTGTCATGAAGGAAAGGGGTGACTTCTTTGAAGAATCTCAAATATATTTTGATTTGTTGAACACTTTTTTTGGTTACTATATGATTCCATATGTGTTATTTCATCGTTTTGATCTCTTCACAATTATTCTAGAATGTACAATAAAGAAAAACCCTTGAATGAGTAGGTGTGTCCAAACTTTTGATTCATAAATATACAAATCATAAATATACAAATGAACCGATCAGCAATCACAAAAAAAATATTGAAATAACTGTAATTTACATGACTTGACATTCAGAAATCACAGAAAAGTTGTGGCCATGCCATGAACCCGGATGGTTAACTAATCTCTTGTTTTAACTTTGTACACAGTGTGTGTTATCATAGTGTGTGTGTTTTCATAGTGTGGTATTGATCTACAGTTTGATTTCCTGAATAGACCAAAAGGCCTCCAGGTTATATAGTATATCTCTGCTGTCCATAGCTACTTCCCTGATCTCTGTCTGACAAACACACCAATATGAACACGGACTTACCTCACACAGTGACTGGTCTCTCTTGATGAATACGCTATATATACACAAAAGTATGAAGTATGATTTTGGAATTAAATGTTAGATGAGCAGCTGTCCACATACTTTTGGTCATGTAGTGTAGATTTTCTTTTATCTTAATGAGATTACCAAGTTGAATCAAGGAGACATTCAAAAACATGGAGGTGACCCCAGCATGACCTTCACCCCTGAGTGACAGGGGAGAAGTTAAGAAAGAATCATTGTGTCGTTTTAACCACCAGCTAACGTTTTGAACAGTAGAGTGTTGAGAAACATTATTGTGTGAGTTCCAATTTCCGTTGATTCTATAATCACTGTTTTGTCAGGCCTCGCAAAACAAAAAGGCCCAAATATAGACATACTTGGTATACTGCAATTCACTCTTAGGACTTATTTAATTTAATTATTTAGATATCTTTCTGAGATCTGACTCAATATGAATCTCCACAGCTACGTGTCGTGGGATGATTTCAATTACATACTCCTCGTCTCCTTCACAAAAACCCATTGGATGAGAAAGACAGAGGTTCCGCTCTTTGACCTTCTTCTCTAATGGGTTTTGAGGAGACGAAGACGCGAGAGGAGTATGCAATTGAGATCTTTCCCCTGCCACACTAAGCAGAAACAGGAAGAGATCTTCACTTTAAAAGAGCAAAATACCCATCTCAATGAGCTTGCCAGACAAGCTGAACACTTTGCGTCCATATTGGGTGTAAGTACAACACCCATTCTATCAACCAATAGATTGCACAAGATTTGCTTATATTATTAGCGTGTCAGGTTCCTGTGCACCCCCACTCATTTGTTCCTCAATTGTATTGTATGGGGGAAAAAGACAATAGAAGACCTGGAATAGGAAGTGAGTTTTTACAAGAAAGTCTGTCAGTGTTTCATAACATCATTTACGAGTGTGTTTGACCTCTCCATGATGACAATTGTCACTTACAGAATATTCTCAATCAGGGAACGCTTAATACAACCTTAAACTGCCCTTTATTCAATTTTCTTATCAAGATCTGTGTGCAATCATCAACTAGAAACTAGCCTGAGTAACACAATGTAGTGTTCAAGTACAGACCAATCAGATTATTATCGACCACAACAGGAAACAACTAGGTTCTACAAAGGTACAGAATAATGTGTTAATTAAGTGACTGACAAACATATTTATTGTTCAACAACAAATACTTAAATTATTAAAGTTATTTTGCCTTTATCACACAACTTTAAAACATTTAGATCATGTACCTGTATTGTTGTAATATTCATGTTATTAATCAACAAATAAAAGTAACCCTCTTAGATTGAAAAGTTGCAAAATGCTTTGGAATGTCTGCTGCCCCAAATGTTAATAACTTATAAAGGGATGACTTTTATTTTTGCTTTAATTACATTTCCTGGTTTAGACTGTAGAAAACTAAGTATATTCATACATTCTGGAACCTATTTACATATATTGAGCAATGAAACATCATCTTACTGTTTATAACACAGCTATAAAGCCACAATGGTGACACAATCAAACATGCTCTACTAACGTCAGCATTGCTCCTATTTAGGTAGTTGGTTTGTCAGGTGTCACTGTTGAATGACCACGAAGTCACAGAGTCCACTCTTCATATCCATCAATCCCTACTCAGCCATCTGTGTAAATCCACCAGACAGTCAATATCCATGGAAAACTGGAAACAAAGAGTTAAGAAACAAATAAACCCATGGTTTTAGTCAGGCTCAAACTTATTGTGATAACAATAGTCATTTGACTAAAGCTGTAATACTGAAGAATAAAGTACTTACCACTGAATATATGTTCTAGTATTGTAGAGCACTGTAGCCTGGATCTACAGTTGAGTAGATCACATCACCTACAGCAGAGGAATTCAAAGCACAAATAAAACAGACAAACAGTGGCTTGTCATTAAAAAGGAAATAAAATAACAGTTTATCAATATATTAAATGATGGATCAAATCTGACAACTGTCATAATATCTATCTGTATATCTCTGGAGTTTTTTAACATGTACCTTCGGTATTGTCTGGGTTAGGCAATGGTCCTCTCCTGATTTTCACAAAACAGACCAAATAGAAATCAACATGACATGATGAGAATTATGAAAAACATGATTTTTGTGGTAAGGTGAAGATCCTCATCTGCTGTGTGGGTCATTCCTCTCTCAGGGTGAAACAATATTCAGCAACTCTTGGTTTGCTTGAAAAATAATTTTATTGATAAAACCTCTCTCACCTAGTGATAGGAGGAGCCGTTCTGGAGGATGGTGGTCCTGCGGGGACCCTCTGACCACTGTAGAAGTTCTCATACAGAACAGGAGCTGAGGAGTGAGGACAGAGCAGGCCAGGGGGTGAGGATAGAGCAAACCAGGGGGTGAGGACAGAGCAGACCAGAGGGTGAGGACAGAGCAGGCCAGGGATTGAGGGTTGAGGACAGAGCAGGCCAGGGGTTGAGGACAGAACAAGCCAGGGGGTGAGGTTTGAGGACAGAACAGGCCAGGGGGTGAGGGATGAGGACAGAGCAAGCCAGGGGGTGAGGGTTGAGGACAGAACAGGCCAGGGGGTGAGGCTGAGGACAGAGCAGGGCCAGGGGGTGAGGACAGAGCAGGCCAGGGGAAGAAGGGTGAGGACAGAGCAGAGGATGAGGGGTGAGGACAGAGCAGGCCTGGGGAAGAAGGGTGAGGACAGAGCAGAGGATGAGGGGTGAGGACAGAGCAGGCCACGGTGTGAGGTCAGAGCAGGCCAGGGTGTGAGGGGTGAGGACAGAGCAGGCCAGGGGGTGAGGACAGAGCAGGCCAGGGTGTGAGGGGTGAGGACAGAGCAGGCCAGGGTGTGAGGACAGAGCAGGCCAGGGTGTGATGGGTGAGGACAGAGCAGGCCAGGGAGTGAGGGGTGAGGGATGAGGACAGAGCAGACCAGGGGGTGAGGACAGAGCAGGCCAGGGAGTGAGGACAGAACAAGCCAGGGGGTGAGGACAGAACAGGCCAGAGGGTGAGGACAGAGCAGGCCAGTGAATGAGGACAGAGCAGGCCAGGAGGTGAGGGTTGAGGACAGAGCAGGCCAGGGGATGAGGGGTGAGGACAGAGCAGGCCAGGGGGTGAGGACAGAGCAGCCCAGGGGGTGAGGGGTGAGGACAGAGCAGGCCAGGACGTGAGGGGTGAGGACAGAGAAGGCAAGGGGGCAAAAAGTGAGGGAAGAGGACAGAGCAGTGGATGAGGGGTGAGGACAGAGCAGGCCAGGGGGTGAGGGTTGAGGACAGAGCAGGCCAGGAATGAGGGGTGAGGACAGAGCAGGGGATGAGGGGTGAGGACAGAGCAGGCAAGGGGGTGAGAGGTGAGGGATGAGGACAGAGCAGGGGATGAGGGGTGAGGACAGAGCAGGCCAGGGGGTGAGGAAAGAGCAGGCCAGGGGGTGAGGGTTGAGGACAGAGCAGGCCAGGAATGAGGGGTGAGGACAGAGCAGGCCAGGTGTGAGGACAGCGCAGGGGATGAGGGGTGAGGACAGAGCAGGCCAGGAATGAGGGGTGAGGACAGAGCAGGGGATGAGGGGTGAGGACAGAGCAGGCAATGGGGCGAGAAGTGAAGGATAAGGACAGAGCAGTGGATGATGGGTGAGGAAAGAGCAGGCCAGGGGTGAGAGGTGAGGGATGAGGACAGAGCAGGGGATGAGGGGTGAGGACAGAGCAGGCCAGGGGGTGAGGACAGCGCAGGGGATGAGGGGTGAGGACAGAGCAGACCAGGGGTGAGGGTTGAGGACAGCGCAGGCCTGAGGGTGAGGGGTGAGGACAGAGCAGGCCAGGGGGTGAGGGGTGAGGACAAAGCAGGGGATGAGGGGTGAGGACAGAGCAGGACTGGGGGTAAGGGATGAAGACAGAGCAGGCCAGGGGGTGAGGACAGAGCAGACCAGAGGGTGAGGACAGAGCAGGCCAGGGAGTGAGGACAGAGCAGGCCAGGGAGTGAGGACAGAACAGGCCAGGGGGTGAGGACAGAGCAGGCCAGGAGGTGAGGGTTGAGGACAGAGCAGGCCAGGGGTTGAGGGGTGAGGGCAGAGCAGGGGATGAGGGGTGATGACAGAGCAGGCCAGGGAGTGAGGGGTGAGGACAAAGCAGGCCAGGGAGTGAGAGGTGAGGGGTGAGGACAGAGCAGGGGATGAGGGTTGATGACAGAGCAGGGGATGAGGGTTGAGGACAGAGCAGGCCAGGGGGTGAGGACAGAGCAGGCCAGGGAGTGAGGAGTGAGGACAAAGCAAGCCAGGGAATGAGGGGTGAGGGATGAGGACAGAGCAGGCCAGGGGTTAAGGACAGAGCAGGCCAGGGGGTGAGGACAGAGCAGGCCAGGGCCTAAGGACAGAGCAGGCCAGGGGTGAGGACAGAGCAGGCCAGTGAGTGAGGACAGAGCAGGCCAGGAGGTGAGGGTTGAGGACAGAGCAGGCCAGGGGATGAGGACAGAGCAGGCCAGGAGGTGAGGGGTGAGGACAGAGCAGGCCAGGACATGAGGGGTGAGGACAGAGAAGGCAAGGGGGCGAGAAGTGAAGGATGAGGACAGAGCAGTGGATGATGGGTGAGGACAGAGCAGGCATGGGGTGAGAGGTGAGGGATGAGGACAGAGCAGGGGATGAGGGGTGAGGACAGAGCAGGCCAGGGGGTGAGGACAGCACAGGGGATGTGGGGTGAGGACAGAGCAGGCCAGGGGGTGAGGACAGCACAGGGGATGTGGGGTGAGGACAGAGCAGGCCTGGGGTTGAGGGGTGAGGACAGAGCAGGGGATGAGGGGTGAGGACAGAGCAAGCAAGGGGGTGAGAGGTGAGGGATGTGAACAGAACAGGGGATGAGGGGTGAGGACAGAGCAGGCCTGGGGTTGAGGGATGTGGACAGAGCAGGGGATGAGGGGTGAGGACAGAGCAGGCCAGGGGGTGAGGACAGCACAGGGGATGTGGGGTGAGGACAGAGCAGGCCTGGGGTTGAGGGGTGAGGACAGAGCAGGGGATGAGGGGTGAGGACAGAGCAAGCAAGGGGGTGAGAGGTGAGGGATGTGAACAGAACAGGGGATGAGGGGTGAGGACAGAGCAGGCCTGGGGTTGAGGGATGTGGACAGAGCAGGGGATGAGGGGTGAGGACAGAGAAGGCCAGGGGTTGAGGGGTGAGGACAGAGCAGGGGGTGAGGGGTGAGGACAGAGCAGGCCGGGGAATGAGGACAGAGCAGGCCAGGGGTGAGGGTTGAGAACAGAGCAGGCCAGGGGGTCAGGACAAAGCAGGCCAGGGGAGGAGGACAGAGCAGGGGGTAAGGGGTAAGGATTGAGCAGGCCATGAAGTGAGAGGTGAGGGGTGAGGACAGGGCAGGGGATGAGGGGTGAAGACAGAGCAGGACAGGGCATGAGGACAGAGCAGGCCAGAGAGTGAGGGGTGAGAACAGAGTAGGCCAGGGAGTGTAGGGTGAGAATAGAGCAGGCCAGTGGGTGGGGACAGAGCAGGCCAAGGAGTGATGGGTGAGGACAGAGCAGGCCAGGGGGTGAGGACAGTACAACTAGAATACGCAACTAGACTGTCAGGGAGGGGGACCCGGACAAAACAAAATTAGGACAACATTTATGCCATCAAGGATGACACTAAAAAGTCAGTCTGATTTTCATTGTGGTCCTTAGAGGACCTATAATGTATTGTATGTGTCTGTTGTCAAAGGTGATCTGTGAAGAGTGAGAACTGTACCAGGCGGTTTGTCCCCAGTCCGTCTGAGGTTCACAAAGTGTTCTATATCCTCCTGTATGTCACACTGTTCAAGAGACTTCCTCACTTCCTCATGAAGCTGAACCCATAGACACAGACAGAAACACACAGGCGGGCAAGATAGAAACACAAAGCAATACGGATGGTCACTTACAGCCACAATCCTTCATTTGCTATATTCTTAGAGAATCAATGGGTATCATTAATACAAATGCAATACCAGTAAGTAATATTGCAGATTGCACATTGATGAGTCCCTAGAAGCACTTTACCTCATCGCTAGTGACACACTGCTGGGAGAGCTGGTTGAGGTGAGTCCATACCATGTTCCTTAGAGTATTGATCCTCTCCACTTCCTGCTTCTCAAATACCTGGATGTAACAGAGCACTATATTATATATACCAGTAATACAACCTATAGCTGACAAACAAATAACTGGATGTAAATTATATATACCAATTCTACAACATATAGCTAAGAAACAAATACCTGGATGTAGTCAAACTGTTACACATACTACATCAGTAATACAGTATGTAACTAACAAAGAAACTAAATATCATCATGCTTTCTGGCCCTTACCTCACATGCTTTAATGTATTCTTTCTGCCAGTCCTCCCTGGTTTTTCCCAGCACAGACACGTTGTGCATGTATAGCCTGTCTGGGATTCAAATCAGAGAATACATCTTGGGAGACCATAGTATAGAGGCACATTTTTGATTATCTTTAGACTAAATGGTGGTTTTCCTGTTGATGGTTGCTAAGAGACCAAAGGAGAATATGTTGTCATTGTTACCAGCTTCTTCAGCATTCTGCTTTGCTTGCTGTGTTTTTGTCAATAGCTGAAAGATGAAGAAGGAAAAAAAATCACTGATTCTGTACTTTATTCAACTCTTTCTTGTGTTCAGGTATTTCTTTCAATGCAATGCTGCATATAGGAGTGAAAGCACATGTCTGATTGGTAAATGTCCTCTCAATAAACAGGGTACAAACTAGGTAGCCTTGTTCTTTTTGTGGTCAGTGTAGGCCTAATTTTTGTGGTCTGATTCCTGTGCTCAAAATAGGTATGCTATTTCCTTCAGAAAGATTCCCATGGCTCACTCACATTATTTATTGTCACTAGTGCTTTCTGTTTCTTTTTGATGTATCTTTTTTGAATCAACAAACACAGTGAATAAGTGATTGATGAGGAGATAAAAGAGATGGTCATAGAATGGAAAGTGTTGCTGTCTGGTTCTGAACCCATGGCTGCAGGGGCAATGTGTGGTCCGGGGGCAGCAGCACTACCACTAGACCCCCCCCCCCCCCCCCCCCCCCCCCCCCCCCCCCAGCCGCCTGCCCCCCCCCCCCCAGCCGCCTGCCCCCCGCCCCCTGCCCCCTGCCCAACCCCCCACAGTCTCTCAGAATACTCACCTTTTCCTGCTGCTTGACATTGCTGGTGCTGGCGTTTCGGTTCATGTTCTGTTCTGCTTCCTCTTTGTCTCGACACTTCTGCTCATATGTCTTCTTTGTCTGTGGATAACGACATGGACAGGAAGGGGGGTGGGGGGGGGGATGATGGTAGGAAATAACTGATAATATAGTTTACTGACTCTACTAGACTCTATACTGTCTTCACTTAACATAAAAGTCTCTAAATGAAACACAAAGCCCATGCATTTGAATTCAACTACCACAACCTGCATTTTTCAACACTCTGAGGTCATTCCACTGTGTATAAAATGCCTGATGTTTCAGTAGCAGTTGGCATGGCAATGTGGCACAACATGCACAGCCCTAACAGTACCACTTTGTCTGACCAATGAAAAACGGCAGGCATTTAGGATCAAAATCAAATCAGGAAAAGAATTTAGAAAGAGACAGAGTTAGAGAGCTGATCTAGAATTAGGTCCCCTCTGTGCAATATCGTCTCTTCCGGGACCAGGCCCAAACCCCCGTAATTCGTAAGAAGAGGAGATGCCGCTAAAGGGGTCGGCGAGCCAGATGCCTGGCGAGACTGCGTCGGCGAGTGGATAATCCTCCTCTACCCTCCGTTATACTGGTGAACGTGCAACTACTAGAGAATGAACTGGATGAGCTCCGTTCGAGAATATCTTATCAATGGGACATTAAAAACTGTAATATTAGTGGCTGAACAAGGACATGGATAATATACAGTTAGCTGGGTTTTCCATAAATCGGCAAGACAGAACAGCAGCCTCCGGTAAGATCAGGGGGGTGGGTCTGTGTCTCTTTCTTAACAACAGCTGGTGCACGATCTCTAATATTAAAGAAGTCTGTAGCTTTTGCTCGCCTTAGTTAGAGTACCTCGTGTTAATCGGTAGACCACACTATTTACCAAGAGAGTTCTCATCTATATTCTTTGTAGCTGTCTATTTACCACCACAAACCAATGCTGGCACTAAGACTGCACTCAACGAGCTGTACAAGGCATAACCAAACAAGAAAAGTCTCATTCAGAGATCGCGTTCCTCGTGGCCGGGGACTTTAACGCTGAAAACTGAAATCCGTTTTACCTCATTTCTACCAGCATGTCAAATGTGCAACTAGGGGAAAGAAAACTCTAGATCATCTTTACAGCTCTCCATTGAGAAAATCTGACCACAACTCTATCTTCCTGATTCCTTCCTACAAGCAAAAACTCAAAACAGGAGGCATCAGTGCCCGCACTCAACCAGTGTTCAATTACAGAAGTGGTCCGATGAAGCGGATGCTAGGCTACAGGACTGTTTCACTAGCACAGTCTGGAATATGTTCTGGGATTCATCCGATGGCATTTAGCAGTATACCACATCAGTCACCGGCTTCATTAATAAGTGCATCGACGACGTCGTCCCCATAGTGACGGTACGTTCATATCCCAATCAGAAGCCATGGATTACAGGCAACATTCGCACTGAATTAAAGGCTAGAGGTCCCGCTTTCAAGGAGCGGGACACTAATCCAGACGCTTATAAGAAACCCTGCTACGCCCTACGACGAACCATCAAACAGGCAAAGCGTTAATAGAGGACTAAGATCGAATCCTACTATGTTCATCGGATGTGGCAGGGCTTGCAAACTATCACAGATTACAAAGGGAAACTCAGCCGCGATCTGCCCAGTGATGGGAGCCTACCAGATGAGCTAAATTCGTTCTATGCTCGCTTTGAGGCAAGCAACACTGAACCATGCACGAGAATACCAGCTGTTCCAGACGACTGTATGGTCACGCTCTCCGTAGCCATTTTTTAGTAAGACCCTTAAACAGGTTAACATTCACAAGGCCACAGGGTCAGAAAGATTACCATATACTCAAAGCATGCGCAGACCAGCTGGCAACTGATATTTTTAACCTCTCCTTGATCTAGTCTGTAATACCTACATGTTTCAAGCAGACCACCATAGTCCCTGTGCCGAAGAATGCCAAGGTAACCTGCCTAAATGACTATAGCCCCGTAGAACTCACATCTGTAGTGATGAAATGCTTTGAAAAGGCTGATCATGGCTCACATCAACACCATCATCCCAGAAACTCTGGACCAACTCCAATTTGCATACCGCCTCAACAGATCCACACATGACACAATCTCTACTGCACTACACACTGCCCTTTCCCACCTGATCAAAATGAACACCTAAGTGAGAATGCTGTTCATTGACTACAGCTCAGCGTTCAACACCACAGTGCCCTCCAAGCTCATTACTAAGCTAAGGACCATGGGACTGAACACCTCTGCAACTGGATTCTGGACTTCCTGAGGGGCCACCCCCAGGTGGTGAGGGTAGGCAATAACACATCCGCTACGCTGACCCTCAACAAAGGGGTCATTCACGGGTGCGTGCTTAGTCCCCTCCTGTCCTCCCTGTTCACCCATGACTGCGTGTCCATGCACAACTCTCACACCATCATTAACTTATTGACGCTACCCATGCCTTAAGCGGGATAATTGTCATCAGCAACCGCTGAATAGCATAGCGCCTCAGTCAAATAATATTACTAAAAATATTTATATTCATGAAATCACAAGTGCAATATTGCAAAACACAGCTTAGCCTTTTGTTAATCCACCTGTCGTCTCAGATTTTGAAATTATGCGTTTTAGCGAAAGCAATCCAAGCGTTTGTGTAAATTTATCGATCGCATGACAAAACATTAAGTACACTTAGCATCAGGTAGCTTGGTCACGAAAATCAGAAAAGCAATCAAATTAATCGTTTACCTTTGATGATCTTCGGATGTTTTCACTCACGAGACTCCCAGTTACACAACAAATGTTCCTTTTGTTCCATAAAGATTATTTTTATATCCAAAATACCTCTGTTTGTTTGGCGCATTATGTTCAGAAATCGACAGGAATGAGCGGTCATGACAACGCAGACAAATTCCAAATAATATCCGTAATGTCCACAGAAACATGTCAAACTTTTTTTATAATCAATCCTCAGGTTGTTTTTAAAACATATAATCGATTATATATCAACCGCAAATGTCTTTCACAGTAGGAGAGGGAAAAACAATAGCTGTCCAAATTCTGTTGCGTGAGCAAAACTCATGTGACCACTTGACGCGATGTTATCGTTCTGGCTAATTTTTCAAAATAAAAGCCTGAAACTATGTCTGAAGACTGTTGACACCTTGAGGAAGCGATAGGAAAAGGAATCTGGTTGATATCCCTTTAAATGGAGCAATGGGAGGCTATGGAACATGGAGTTTTCAAAATAGAAGCCACTTCCTGGTTTGATTTTTTTCAGGGTTTCGCCTGCAATATCAGTTCTGTTATACTCACATACAATATTTTGACAGTTTTGAAAACTTTAGAGTGTTTTCTATCTTAATCTGTCAATTATATGCATATTCTAGCATCTGGTCCTGAGAAATAGGCCATTTACTTTGGGAACGTTATTTTTCCAATCATAAAAATAGTGCCCCCTAGATTCAAGAGGTTAAGTTTGCCGACGACGGTGGTAGGCCTGATCCACAACAACGAGACAGCCTATAGGGAGGAGGTCAGAGACCTGATAGTGTGGTGCCAGGACAACAACATCTCCCTCAACGTGAGCAAGACAAAGGAGCTGATCGTGGACTAAAGGAAAGGTAGGGCCAAGCACGCTCACATTCACATCAACGGGGCTGCAGTGGAGAAGGTCGAGAGCTTCAAGTTCCTTGGTGTCCACATCAATAAGGACCTATGTTTGTCCAAGCAGAACAACACAGTCGTGACGACAATGCCTATTCCCCCTCAGGAGGCTGAAAATATTTGGCATGGGTCCTCAGATCCTAAAAAGGTTCTACAGCTGCACCATCGAGAGCATCCTGCTGGTTGCATCACCACTTGGTACGGCAACTGCTTGGCATCTGACCGCAAGGCGTACATTCCTGGGGTCGAGCTCCCTGCCATCCAGGACCTCTAAACCAGGCGGTGCCAGAGGAAGGCCCTAAAACTGGTCAAACACACCAGCCACCCAAGTCCTAGACTGTTCTCTCTGCTATCACATGGCAAGTGGTACAGGAACGGCAAGTCAAACCAATTGAGATGGTTTGGGAAAAAGCAGCCAACACGTGCTCAGACTTTGGAAAAGCATTCCCGGGTGAAGTTGGTTGAGAGAATGCCAAGAGTGTTCAAAGCTGTCATCAAAACAAAGGGTGGCTACTTTGAAGAATCTCAGATCTCAAATATATTTTGATTTGTTTAACACTTTTTTGGTTACTACATGATTCCATGTGTTATTTAATAGTGTTGATGTCATAACTATCATTCTACAATGTAGAAAATAGTAAATAAAGAAAGAAAAACCCTTGAATGAGTACAGTGCTTTGCAAAAGTATTCACCCCCTTGGCGTTTTTCCTATTTTCATTCATTACAACCTGTAATTTAAATGGATTTCATGTAATGGACATACAAAACAACATCCAAATTGGTAAAGTGAAAATAAAGTGAAAAATAAAGTGAAAAAAATAAAAAATGAAAATGAAAAGTGGTGCGTGCATATGTATTCACCCCCTTTGCTATGAAGCCCCTAAAAAAGATGACCTTCATAAGATACATAATTAGTTAAATAAAGTCCACCTGTGTGCAATCCAAGTGTCACATGATCTGTCACATGATCTCAGTATATATACACACACCTGTTCTGAAAGGCCCAAGAGTCTGCAACACCACTAAGGAAGGGTCACCACTAAGGAAGGGTCACCACCAAGCAAGCGGCACAATGAAGACCAAGGAGCTCTCCAAACAGGTCAGGGACAAAGTTGGGGAGAAGTATAGATCAGGGTTGGGTTATAAAAAAATATCAGAAACTTTGAACATCCCACAGAGCACCATTAAATCCATTATTAAATAATGGATAGAATATGGCACCACAAAAAACCTGCCAAGAGAAGGCCAGCCCACCAAAACTCACAGACCAGGCAAGGAGGACATTAATCAGAGAGGCAACAAAGAGACCAAAGATAACCCTGAAGGGGCTGCAAATCTCCACATCAGAGATTGGAGTATCTGTCTATAGGACCACTCTAATCCGTACACGCCACAGAGCCGGGCTTTACGGAAGAGTAGCCAGAAAAAAGCCATTGCTAAAATAAAAGAAGTAAGCAAACACGTTTGGTGTTCACCAAAAGGCATGTGGGAGACTCCCCAAACATATGGAAGAAGGTACTCTGGTCAGATGAGACTAAAATTGAGCTCTTTGGCCATTAAGGAAAACGCAATGTCTGGCGCAAACCCAACACTTCTCATCAGCCGGAGAACATGGTGGCAGCATCATGCTGTGGGGATGTTTTTCATTGGCAGGGATTGGGAAACTGGTCAGAATTGAAGGAATGATGGATGGCGCTAAATAAAGGGAAATTCTTGAGGGAAACCTGTTTCAGTCTTCCAGAGATTTGAGACTGGGACGGAGGTTCACCTTCCAGCAGGACAATGACATTAAGCATACTGCTAAAGCAACACTCAAGTGGTTTAAGGGGAAACATTTAAATGTCTTGGAATGGCCTAGTCAAAGCCCAGACCTCAATCCAATTGAGAATCTGTGGTATGACTTAAAGATTGCTGTACACCAGCGGAACCCATCCAACTTGGAGCTGGAGCAGTTTTGCCTTGAAGAATGGGCAAAAATCCCAGTGGCTAGATGTGCCAAGCTTATAGAGACATACCCCAAGAGACTTGCAGCTGTAATTGTTGAAAAAAGTGGCTCTACAAAGTACAGACTTTGGGGGGGTGAATAGTTATGCACACTCAAGTTCTGTTTTTTTTGTCTTATTTCTTGTTTGTTTCACACACAAAAAAAATGTGCACCTTCAAAGTGGTAGGCATGTTGTTTAAATCAAATTATACAAACTCCCCAAAAATCAGGACAATTTTAATTCCAGGTTGCAATTAAAATTGCCTCAACTACCCCGTACCCCAGCACATTTTTATTTTGTTACTATTTTTCCTTTAGATTATTTAGCAAATACTTTTTTTATTACTCTGCATTGTTGGTTAAGGGCTTGTAAGTAAGCATTTCACTGTAAGGTCTACACATATTGTATTCTGTAAATCTGATTTGATCTCATTCATCATAATCTAAAATGTGAATACGGGCCCAGGACTGACTCCAGCGCTCTCTGAGTGGAACTGCACAAAGCACAACTTGTGTTTACTAGTAACCTTTGCCCTGTAGCCCTGCAGGATAGAAGGGGATAATAAGGAACACAGAAGGAAAATTTGTTTTTATAGCTATTGTTATTCCCAGAACCCAATATGGTTGTAGGACCTTAATTTGATCACTCTTCTGTTGCTGAGATTTTTCCTGCACCCAAGGAAATGCAGATGACCTTCATGATTTACATACATTCACTGAAAACCCATACTAACACACGGTTATATTAACAGTACTGCACTTTTCATGAAGACTACTTTTAGCCAGCTGAAAGCCGAACCACCGATCAAGCAACATTATGTGGCTGCAGGATTATTTTGCTGTGACAATAGAGGTCAAATTAAGATCCTTCATTTGTATGGAACAGACTTTATTGTCATAAGGTTTTACAAACCAAATGTAGTCTAAATAGACCATACTAGAAAAGGGACCTGCTCAGTGACCTGCTCTTTGTAGGCTACATAATATGTATGTAATTCACAGTAACTTCCCATTTAATTGAGGTGCCCCAGTACATATAATGAAACTCTCCATTTATTTGAGAGGTTCCTCCATTCTTCACTCCCCATGGCTGTTGATGAACTTCCCTCTTCTCAGATTAAGTATTACAAGACTGCTTCATGTTTTGGTAGCATGATGCCTGAAACCAGACATGCCTTTAGAGAACAGATGATCAATTCAGGATTACTTAATTCAGGGATGATAACTGCTGGTTTGACAAAAAAAAATGGGAAAGTTCTCCAGTTTACCTCCATGGTTTTCTTGAACTGCGTGGCCCTCTGTTTGTGTAGGGCATCCATCTGTTGTTCTACCTGTGAAGAAAAGGTAGAGAACATAGAGATGATATATCCATGATTTGCACCACGATAAATATCACATCTGTGCGGGGCGATTAGGATTAAGATCACAAGGTCCAACTGAAATCTGACTTCTCATCCCGTCCCGAAAGACACACAGAGGTTTCAGGTTTCCGTCAGACATGTTATTCAAACTGGCAACCCTCTGGTTGGTGGCTCGCCTCGCTAAATAAGTTGATATAAGCGGTTGATAAGCAATTATTCACTATAACTGCATTCACTATTAAGCAAAGTGCACTGTTTTAGCAACGTATAAGGTCTATTAGTAATTAAAGGTCATATTAATTCCTACATTTGTGTCATTTTTTAAGTAATTGGTTGGTTTCTAATGTACCTTTTTTCTTGTCTCTTTCTGTCTCTCTCTGAAGTCTTCCAGTTTTTTTGCCTCGTCCCGCATTGTTTGTGCCAGTTGTAGGTGTGATAAACTCACATGTTCAGTTTCTATGTTGTAAAGGAGGGTTTAGTAAAGAGAGTGTTAGTAAATTACATGAACACACACACACACACACACACACACACTCGAACTCACTCACTCACACATGGAAATAGAAAGAATTGAGCTTAGTCATCAACATACATCAGAAACATTTGTTGTGACAGCAGAACACTTACGCAGTTTGAACATGTCCAGCGATCTCTTCAGTGTGCTAAATAATGAAACAAACAAACACCAGCTTTATGAAAAGTAATGCATGCAGTACAACCTATGCTGTTAAAATGTAAGTGTTGTGTAACACTACAACTAGTGTCAACTGAGCTGCTGTAACAGTATAACTTTAGACAGTCCCCTCGCCCATACCCGGGCACGAACCAGGGACCCTATGCACACATCAACAACAGTCATAAAGCTCGTTACCCATCGCTCCACAAAAGCCGCGGCCCTTGCCGAGCAAGGGGAACCACTACTTCAAGGTCTCAGAGCAAGTGACGTCACCGATTGAAACGCTATTTAGCACGCACCACCGCTAACTAGCTAGCCGTTTCACAACCTTTGCTAGAGTGTTGAAATATATCATTCTGAGATTTTCCGAAACATGACATGGTGTGTTGTAACACCACATAATCAAGAGTTGTGCAACACATTGCCAGATATTGGGAGCGCTACAGGGAAATGATAAAAACACTATTTTGTTGTTTCGAGTCCTGTTTAGTGCAGAAATAGATTCCTTCTCTTTTGGTGCTGTTTCCTCCCTCTAAAGCTCCTAAACACTAATGATGGTGTTTTTACATCCTTTCTAGTGCAGAATGCATTCCCTGCTCTTATACGGTATGTGTTGATAAAGAATGTCAAATGTAGAGTATTATTCACAAACAAAGAACACCAGAAAATATAGTTTTGTGAAAATACAAAAACTAATAAGATTGTCTAGGATAATAATTAATACAAGCACAATGAATCATATGTACAAGCTTCAAATGCTTTATATTTTCTTTGCAAATGATCCAATGACAAAACATTAACAGGTCTTTCACATTTTTATATTGATAAAGTAAAACAGTTCCAAGATCTGTAAGGTATTTATAATATTCATATTCTTCAAAATCAAGGGACAATTACATTATATTCAGATATGTTCATATATATTGTATTCAGATAGATTGAATCACAGTACACTTGAGTTAGATGATATGATTAACAGTTGACAGTTCAGTTGGCATTAATCTGTGATCCTTGTCTTGATTGGTTGTGATTAGGATTGACCAACCGGTGGGAAACGTACGCACATACATATGTATGTATGTATGTATGTATGTATGTACGTATGTATGTATATATGTATGTATGTATATATGTATGTATGTATTATGTATGTACGTATGTATGTTTGTAGGTACGTACAGTACCAGTCAAAAGTTTAGACACACCTACTTATTCAAGGGTTTTTCTTTATTTTATACTATTTTCTACATTGTAGAATAATAGTGAAGACATCAAAACTATGAAATAACACATATGGAATCATGTAGTAACCAAAAAAAGTGTGAAACAAATCTAAATATATTATATATTTCAGATTCTTCAAAGAAGCCACCCTTTGCCTTTTTTTTTCTCCTTTATTTAACTAGGCAAGTCAGTGAAGAACAAATTCGTATTTTCAATGACGGCCTAGGAACAGTGGGTTAACTGCCTGTTCAGGGGCAGAACGACAGATTTGTACCTTGTCAGCTTGCAACCTTCCGGTTAGTCCAACACTCTAACCACTAGGCTACGCTGCCATCTTGATGACAGCTTTGCACACTCTTGGCATTCTCTCAACCAGCCGCATGAGGTAGTCACCTGGAATGCATTTCAATTAACAGGTGTGCCTTCTAAAAAGTTAATTTGTGGAATTTCTTTCCTTCTTATTGCTTTTGAGCCAATCAGTTGCGTTATGACAAGGTAGGGTTGGTATACAAAAGATAGCCCAATTTGGTAAAAAAACCATGTCCATGTTATGGCAACAGCAGCTCAAATAAGCAAAGAGAAATGTCAGTCCATCATTACTTTAAGACATGAAGGTCAGTCAATCGGAAAATGTCAAGAACTTTGAAAGTTTCTTTAAGTGCAGTCGCAAAAACCATCAAGTGATATGATGAAACTGGCTCTCGTGAGGATCGCCACAGGAAAGGAACACCCAGAGTTACCTCTGCTGCAGAGGATACGTTCATTAGAGTTACCAGCCTCAGAAATTACAGCCCAAATAAATGTAACAGACACATCTCAACATCAACTATTCAGAGGAGACCGCGTGAATCAGGCCTTCATGGTCAAATTTCTGTAAAGAAACCACTACTAAAGGACACCAATAATAATAATAAGAGACTTGCTTGGGCCAAGAAACACAAGCAATGGACATTATACGGCTGGTGGAAATCTGTCCTTCGTTTGATTAGTCAAAATTTGCGATTTTTGGTTCCAACCGCCATGTCTTTGTGAGACGCAGAGTAGGTGAATGGATGATCTCCACATGTGTGGTTCCCACCGGGAAGCATGGAGGAGGAGGTGTGATGATGCTTTGCTGGTGACACTGTTGGTGATTTATTTAGAATTCAAGGCACACTTATCCAGCATGGCTACCACAGCATTCTGCAGCGATACGCCATCTCATCTGGCCTCCACAATCACCCGACCTCAACCCAATTGAGATGGTTCCTCTGTCCAGTGTCTGTGTCATTTTGCCCATCTTAATCTTTTCTTTTTATTGGCTGAGATATGGCTTCTTCTTTGCAACTCTGCCTAGCAGGCCAGCATCTCGGAGTCGCCTCTTCACTGTTGACATTGAGACTGGTGTTTTGCGGGTTTAATGAACATTTGCTTTTCTTTCAAAAACAGGGACATTTCTAAGTGACACCAAACTTTTGAACAGTATGCATGTATGTATGTATGTATGTATGTATGTATGCATGTATGTATGTCTGTATGTATTGTTTTCTGCAGGGAGACAGAGAAACCACATATCAAGCAATAATTACATATGAAGTACATGAATGCATAATTAGTTATTAACTGCTATAAATATAAATAAATTGCAATATGAATATTCAATAATTAAACATATAAATAGCAATATATGCAAATGCATGTATAAGAATAAAAAGTATGCAAATATAGCAACAAGATAATATGAATGTCAAAAGTGGGATGCAATAACATGTGGCATGGTGAGCCATAGGCTATAGACAAAGCTCACAAAGGTAATAGACAAACAAGCCAGTGGCATGTGTCAATGAACTACATGTAGCATTAAGAAAACCAGGGTTTATTCATTACATCCTGCAGCGGAAGCGGTTTACAGTTTAAGAACCAAACAGAAGCAAACAGAACAGGGAGGAAACTACCTTCAAAAGAAACAATTGTTTTCGTGCTGAATAAATTCAGTTTGGAGTAAACATAAAATGTATTATCTTTTTATGTGCCATGAACACAACCAGTCATGATGTTTTCATCTTATTGTCAAACAAATCACTTCAAACAGTAGGCTACCTTTGCGGGGTCATCCAAAAATAATTCCAGCATCCAAACAGTGCACCCACCAACGTTTCTTAAATTCGCAAGAGGTTGAAACTATCTCACCGGAGAAAGCATCCGAGCGGTGGAATAAAGGTGGAATTACACAAAAATATTCTTCATAGGCCCTATTCAAACTTGATAGAAGTTTAAGTGTTCAGCAAGATGTTTTAAATTAAGTCCATGTTCTTTTGACTTAAGTCCATGTAAAGTCCACTCATCTCAAGTATGAATTGGGCCCATGTGCTTAGTGTTACAAGGCTGGTTCCGTTAAACCATTGAGTCCTGAAGACTGTCTGAGTGGAGTAAGGCAGTGTCTTGACAAACAGGAAACCCAGGTTCAAATCCACCTTGTCACACAAATACCAGTGATGAAGGCCCACTTTATACATGTTACCTCTGCTATAGGTAGCCCTAAACATTTAGATTGTAACATAATGTATAATATCACAATGGGCCAGGCTCTAGGAAAAGTATTGCATGCCCATGTCACACCCTGATCTGTTTCACCTGTCTTGTGCTTGTCTCCACCCCCCTCCAGGTGTCGGCCATTTCCCCTGTGCATTTATACCCGTGTTTTCTGTTTGTCTGTTGCTAGTTTGTCTTGTCTCGTCAAGCCTACCAGCGTGTTTTCCCCTATTCCTGTTCTCTCTAGTCCCTGGTTTCTAGTTCTTCTGGTTCCAACCCTTTCTGCCTGTCCTGACCCCGAGCCTGCCTGCCGCCCTGTACCTATCAGCCTCAGACCTGATTACGAACCTCTGCCTGCCCTGACCCCGAGCCTGCCTGCCGTCCTGTACCTATCAGACTCAGACCTGGTTACGAACCTCTGACCCCGAGCCTGCCTGCCGTCCTGTACCTATCAGACTCAGACCTGGTTATGAACCTCTGACCCCGAGCCTGCCTGCCGCCCTGTACCTATCAGCCTCAGACCTGGTTACAAACCTCTGCCTGCCCTGACCCCGAGCCTGCCTGCCGTCCTGTACCTATCAGCCTCAGACCTGGTTACGAACCTCTGCCTGCCCTGACCCCGAGCCTGCCTGCCGTCCTGTACCTATCAGACTCAGACCTGGTTACGAACCTCTGCCTGTCCTGACCCCGAGCCTGCCTGCCGTCCTATACCTATCAGCCTCAGACCTGCTTACGAACCTCTGCCTGTCCTTGACCTGCCTCCTGTGGTTTTAATAAACTACTCTGTATATTGATTCTCCTGTGTCTGCATCTGAGTTATATCCTGAGTTGTATAAGCCCAGTGTTTTCTTAAAAATGTTAAGATATTTCATAAAGTTGTGGAACATTTGACAGCTCTGTCTGAATGTGCAAAAGAGCCTACAATAAGTTTTAAAATATTGATTGAAAATGATAATCGATCAATATTTAGGGTAACTATTTGCATTTCTAAACCATTTGATTGTATGAGAGACACAGTCCACAAAAAAATATTGTTGTGTTTATGGTGCCTTTTACATGCATTGAGAAGTGCTTTCACGACACTCTCTTAAAAACACCAATCCTCAGATTGAAGAACCACTTTGGGCATTTCAGAATACTTCAATTCTGTTTTAAAACCCTTTCAGTGTATCTTAGCACCTTCATTGGGTTTACATTAAAACCCCTCCAAACACCAGACCTCATCTTTGGTACATTACTTTTCAGGGTTTCATTAGACAATGGTGTTTTTAGTCTTTCTGATTTAATAGTAAATCAGTAAATGTAACCAGCATGAGCTGTTTGATGAATCAAAATGATGATCATACTGAAACAGGATGGGCACTCAAGCCACTGACAGAATCCTTCGCAACAAGAAAAAAGGCTCAAAAGCAATTCAATCTAACAACAGTAACGCACTAATAGCACTAATGCCTTAATGCATACTTGTACCTCTATGTATAGTGTTGCATGGGCCATTGAACCACTGCAGATACCATCTTTCTACATGCGAAACAAAAAGGTTTTGTCAACGTCAGACAGTGCTATCAGTGGCTAGATTCACAGCATTCTAGTGTGCCATCTGAAGGCTGTGTACCAGACAATATCAACAACTCTATATATGTTTGTATTTCCTTGTCTTGCTTGAGACAGAATGGCACCCAGGCAATCAGAAGGCTATTAAATATGTGATGGCTTTCAACAAAGTCCATCAGGGGTACTGGCCATCTGGTATTTTGGGCAAATGATAGATGGGCTGGTCAATTTGTTTCCTAGTGGGCCAGTCAATTTGTTGCCTAGTGGGCCTGTCTATCTTGGGTTTTTGATCTCAAAATTATCATTATCTGGCTAAAAAGGGGGGCCTCAAGTAAAAAAATGGTAATGTGGGGGCCTCAAGGGGAAAAAACAAATAGGCAGGTGTGAGGGCCTCAAGGAAAGCATTTTACAGGTGGGTTAGAAATGCCAAGGCCGATTTTTGGTCCTAGTCCGCACCTGAAGCCCATTACAAGGGTATCTACCTTCAATAGCAGGGCTTTCAAATACTTTTTGTATACATTCTTACAGTCCCTGACTGATGACAAGCAATGTCTACTCAAGAATGAATAACATCAGCAACTGGAATATTTACTTACTTCATCTCATTGTGCCCACACACCTTCTTGGAGAGACCCAGTAGCTCTTTGGCATACTTCTCCTCTATGGATGCTCTGAAAGATAACCAAACACATCTCTTCATATGTGCATTTAACAAGGTATACAGTTAACAAACATTAGCTACAGTATGTGCATGAGAGAACATTAGGCAATAACATGAGGATCTGCACCACAATGCACCACAGAGGGGAAGTCCACAGTGTCCATGAGATTTAAAAAAAAGATAAAGAAATTGAATGCCATTTTGAAGTTATCTTAGAGGAACTAACACATGCAAAATCACACTTTCAATATAACAGTGTAATTATGGAGTTGTTTCCTTGTGCATGACTGATTGCAGTCTGTATTGTGCTTGGATTAATCATTAAACAGTACAGTCCAGAGAGGAGGGAGCAAACAAAAAATTCAAAAGTATTAAACATAATAATGATTCATAATAAGAAGTTTGATCAAGTATGCTGTAGCAGTTGGTTAGGAATTTAGATTGGTAGGAAAAATCTCCACATTCAAAATCGTGAGGTGTATACACAGTAAATATGAAGTAGGACAAGAGCTAAAGACAAATATGTAAACTATAGTCTACATACTGTATTAAATTAACACTGACACCATTCTAGACCATTGGATAATAGTGTCATTTCTGTCCAAAATGAGGAAATAGCAGATAAAACAGATGAACCACTCGCTTTTACTGTAAGTGCACACTCAGTGACACCAGAAACAGGAAACACAGCAGCAGTGTTTGTTGAACACCAACAACCATTCACAGTACACTTTGCCCAGATATAGAAGGATTCATCTTTCTGCGCCCACATGATCTAAAGCATGGTGGAAAATAAATGATGACTGACTTTCTTACTTCTGTATCGTGGAACGAAGCCCGTGGAACGAAGTCAGTCCACAACAAAACATTACTGCTATTCAGTTAAAATAAACACAGAAACAACAACAACAACATGGCAGCAGAACCTGTGGGTGCTGTCACCTAGACAGAATAACAGCATCCATACTGTTGTTTCAGAGCATATTCTCTGTAGTAGTCTGAGGATTCAATTAATGGCTTCTATTCAATGATATCTCACATGGTTTCTCACCTGGCTTTCATGAAGTCTTCTATCTCCTTGCATGTCCTCTTACCATCATTGAGATGCTGGATGATACAGTCATAACCCCCGGTACTGGTCAGCTCCCCATTCTGGCAACATTGGGGAAGATGGAATAACAGTAAGTAATCAAATCATAGCACACCATGGAGGGTCTCTCACACCCTCCCAGTATTGGTCTATCAATATCCTATACTCCTCGCTGCATTGCCTTCTAACAGTCTATCAATATCCTATACTCCTCGCTGCATTGCCTTTTCACAGTCTATCAATATCCTATACTCCTCGCTGCATTGCCTTCTAACAGTCTATCAATATCCTATACTCCTCGCTGCATTGCCTTTTCACAGTCTATCAATATCCTATACTCCTCGCTGCATTGCCTTTTAACAGTCTATCAAAACGGAAACAACTCATTACAACATTACTGACAGAGAGAAGACCCCCAAGGGCTAAAACCAAAATCATCCAGAACGTTAAAGCTTCTCAATGGGCTTTAGCACACAATACATCAGACTACGGAAACAATAAAGCTAACAGCAATGAAGCAACATAAGTATTTCGTGAGCATGAATAAATATGTGTTTGGGATGATAAACTGCAGTTGAAGTGCCCTGTAATGTATGTCTGCATGAGATAATGACATATAATCATTTTAACCACGTGATTAAAAGAGGTCTACAGTAGGCCTACACTGCAGGGGTAGGTATACTCCTGAGCCCTGCCAATCTGATTGCCATCTGCACATATTACATACAAGGTGTTCAAAAGGACCAGAACTACACTCCTGGGTTAGAGACGTGCTAATAAAACAGCCAGTCCATGCGGTGTGTAATATTCGGAATAAATTCAATGACCTAACAAACATCACTAGACTTGTTAAATAGATAATTGTGCATGCTCCTTCAGTTGTGTTTACAACTTGGTAATACTTCGAAATCTGATTTCGATCTCTAAAAACAAATAGTTCTGCAAGCACAGTTAATGAGGGTTCAGCTCAGATGACACACAACGCAAATACAAACATTTGCACCTACCCAAAAGTAATCCTTAAAGTGAAGTTCTCTCATTGTAGACAAGAATAACGGCAGTACAACTCTTGTAATTCCGCTGGTTTTTGCGATGTTAATACTGTGTTAGTGACTGATGGACTTCCCATTGGATTGTTGCGTTTATGACTCCGCTCATATCTCAATGGAGCACTAAATATGCTTTGCTGGGTCCTAACGACCGACGAAATGCAGCAAGAGAGAGAGATTTGTACATTGTTACAACACTGTATACATATATATATATATATATATATAATGTGACATTTGTAATGTCTTTATTGTTTTGAAACTTCTGTATGTGTAATGTTTATTGTAAATGTTTATTGTTTGTTTCACTTTTGTATATTATCTTCCTCACTTGCTTTGGCAATGTTAACACGTTTTCCATCCCAATAAAGCCCCTTGAATTGAATTGAAAGAGCGCAAGAACGAGAGCGAGAGAGCGCAAGAGAGAGCGCAAGAGCGAGAGAGAGGGGCCACTTGGTGGTCACAAGCGGGAACAGCAAGAGAGAAGAAATGATATCTTTGAATCTATTGGCTCTTGGTTCCTCTTTTATCTGTATTTATGCCCTTCTCCTGTAAATATGCTTTTATTGGTGAAATCAGGTTATATCTGGAGAACAGTTAAAAATCATCATTGGCAAGCTGATCACGTGGATTGGGATATGTTCCGCATTGCGTCCAACAACAACATTGACGAATACGCTGATTCGGTGAGCGAGTTCATTAGGAAGTGCATCTGCGATGTCATACCCACAGCAACTATTAAAACATTTCCAAACCAGAAACCGTGGATTGATGGCAGCATTCGCACGGAACTGAAAGCTCAAACCACTGCTTTACCCAGGGCAAGGTGACCGGAAACATGACCGAATACAAACAGTGTAACTATTCCCTCCGCAAGGCAATCAAACAAGCTTAGCGTCAGTATAGAGACAAAGTAGAGCAGGGTCTACAGTCAATCACGGATTACAAAAAGAAAACCAGCCCAGTCACGGACCAGGATGTCTTGCTCCCAGACAGACTAAATAACATCTTTGCTCGCTTTGAGGACAGTACAGTGCCTCTGACATGGCCCGCTACCAAAACATGCGGATTCTCCTTCACTGCAGCCGAAGTGAGTAAAACATTTAAACGTGTTAACCCTCGCAAGGCTGCAGGCCCAGACAGCATCACCAGCCGCGTCCTTAGAGCATGCGCAGACCAGCTGGCTGGTGTGTTTACGGACATGTTCAATAGGGAGGAGGTGAGGGCCCACAGACAGCGTTGTGAAGAAGGCGCAGCTTCTATCTCAAGGCCATCAGACTGATAAACAGCCACCACTAACATTGAGTGGCTGCTGCCAACATACTGACTCAACTCCAGCCACTTTAATAATGGGAATTGATGGAAATTGATGTAAAACAAATGTATGACTAGCCACTTTAAACAATGCCACTTACCCTACATTACTCATCTCATATGCATATGTATATACTGTACTCTATGTCATCTACTGCATCTTGATACCATCTACTGCATCTTGCCGTTCTGTACAATCACTCATTCATATATCTTTATGTACATATATCCTTTATCCCTTAACACTTGTAGTTGTGGAATTGTTAGGTTAGATTACTCGTTGGTTATTGTCGGACCTAGAAGCACAAGCATTTCACTACACTCACATTAACATCTGCTAACCATGTGTATGTGACGAATAAAATTTGATTTGATTTGACATACAGAAGTGAAGTATTTGAATATATTATGGATCCCCATTAGCTGCTGCCAAGGCAACAGCTTCTCTTCCTCAAATCAAATCAAATTGTATTGGTCACATATACAGTGGGGCAAGAAAGTATTTAGTCAGCCACCAATTGTGCAAGTTCTCCCACTTAAAAAGACGAGAGAGGCCTGTAATTTTCATCATAGGTACACTTCAACTATGACAGACAAAATTAGGAGAAAAAAATCCAGAAAATCACATTGTAGGATTTTTAATGAATGAATTTGCAAATTATGGTGGAAAATAAGTATTTGGTCACCTACAAACAAGCAAGATTTCTGGCTCTCACAGACCTGTAACTTCTTCTTTAAGAGGCTCCTCTGTCCTCCACTCGTTACCTATATTAATGGCACCTGTTTGAACTTGTTATCAGTATAAAAGACACCTGTCCACAACCTCAAACAGTCACACTCCAAACTCCACTATGGCCAAGACCAAAGAGCTGTCAAAGGACACCAGAAACAAAATTGTAGACCTGCACCAGGCTGGGAAGACTGAATCTGCAATAGGTAAGCAGCTTGGTTTGAAGAAATCAACTGTGGGAGCAATTATTAGGAAATGGAAGACATACAAGACCACTGATAATCTCCCTCGATCTGGGGCTCCACGCAAGATCTCACCCCGTGGGGTCAAAATGATCACAAGAATGGTGAGCAAAAGTCCCAGAACCACCAGGGGGGACCTAGTGAATGACCTGCAGAGAGCTGGGACCAAAGTAACAAAGCCTACCATCAGTAACACACTACGCCGCCAGGGACTCAAATCCTGCAGATCCAGAAGAAGATCGGGAGAATGTCATATGGTCAGATGAAACCAAAATATAACTTTTTGGTAAAAACTCAACTCGTCTTGTTTGGAGGACAAAGAATGCTGAGTTGCATCCAAAGAACACCATACCTACTGTGAAGCATGGGGGTGGAAACATCATGCTTTGGGGCTGTTTTTCTGCAAAGGGACCAGGACGACTGATCCGTGTAAAGGAAAGAATGAATGGGGCCATGTATCGTGAGATTTTGAGTGAAAACCTCCTTCCATCAGCAAGGGCATTGAAGATGAAACGTGGCTGGGTCTTTCAGCATGACAATGATCCCAAACACACCGCCCGGGCAACGAAGGAGTGGCTTCGTAAGAAGCATTTCAAGGTCCTGGAGTGGCCTAGCCTCTCTCCAGATCTCAACCCCATAGAAAATCTTTGGAGGGAGTTGAAAGTCTGTGTTGCCCAGCAACAGCCCCAAAACATCACTGCTCTAGAGGAGATCTGCATGGAGGAATGGGCCAAAATACCAGCAACAGTGTGTGAAAACCTTGTGAAGACTTACAGAAAACGTTTGACCTCTGTCATTGCCAACATAGGGTATATAACAAAGTACTGAGATAAACTTTTGTTATTGACCAAATACTTATTTTCCACCATAATTTGCAAACAAATTCATAAAAAATCCTACAATGTGATTTTCTGGAAAATTATTTTTCTCATTTTGTCTGTCATAGTTGAAATGTACCTATAATGAAAATTACAGGCCTCTCTCATCTTTTTAAGTGGGAGAACTTGCACAATTGGTGGCTGACTAAATACTTTTTTTGCCCCACTGTACATGGTTAGCAGATGTTATTCCAAGTGTAGCGAAATGCTTGTGCTACTAGTTCCGATTGTGCAGCAATAACTAACAAGTCATCTGTATACCTGTCGCAATACCCACTAGTTGATACTTATTTATAAAACACTCTTAGGCCTCACTCCCCCCTATCTGAGATATCTACTGCAGCCCTCATCCTCCACATACAACAACCGTTCTGCCAGTCACATGCTGTTAAAGGCCCCCCATCCCTGGCTCGCTCCTCTTTTCAGTTCGCTGCAGCTAGCGACTGGAACGAGCTGCAACAAACAAACAAACTGGACAGTTTTATCTCAATCTCTTAATTCCAAGACATGGACACTCTTACTGACAGTTGTGGCTACTTTACATGACATATTGTTGTCTCTACCTTCTTTCCCTTTGTGCTGTTGTCTGTGCCCAATAATGTTTGTACCATGTTTAGTGCTCCTACCATGTTGTATTGCTACCATGCTGTGTTGTAATGTGTTGCTGCCTTGCTATGTTGTTGTCTTAGGTCTCGCTTCATGTAATGTTGTGTTGCCTCTCTTGTCGTGATGTGTGTTTTTTCCTATATTTATATATATATATATATATATATATATATATTTTAAATCCCAGTCACCATCCCCACAGGAGGCGTTTTGCCTTTTGGTAGGCCGTCATTGAAAATACTAATTTGTTCTTAACTGACTTGCCTAGTTAAATTAAGGTTAAATAAATAAATAAATTCCACAACATCTACCTAATACACTCAAATCTAAGTAAAGGAATGGAATAATAAAATATACATCTAAATATATGGATGAGCAATGACTGAGCGCTATAGACAAGATGCAATAGATGGTATAAAATGCAGCATATACAGTGCCTTGCGAAAGTATTCGGCCCCCTTGAACTTTGCGACCTTTTGCCACATTTCAGGCATCAAACATAAAGACATAAAACTGTATTTTTTTGTAAAGAATCAACAACAAGTGGGACACAATCATGAAGTTGAACGACATTTATTGGATATTTCAAACTTTTTTAACAAATTAAAAACTTAAAAATTGGGCGTGCAAAGTTATTCAGCCCCTTTACTTTTAGTGCAGCAAACTCTCTCCAGAAGTTCAGTGAGGATCTCTGAATGATCCAATGTTGACCTAAATGACTAATGATGATAAATACAATCCACCTGTGTGTAATCAAGTCTCCGTATAAATGCACCTGCACTGTGATAGGCTCAGAGCTCCGTTAAAAGCGCAGAGAGCATTATGAAGAACAAGGAACACACCAGGCAGGTCCGAGATACTGTTGTGAAGAAGTTTAAAGCCAGATTTGGATACAAAAAGATTTCCCAAGCTTTAAACATCCCAAGGAGCACTGTGCAAGCGATAATATTGAAATGGAAGGAGTATCAGACCACTGCAAATCTACCAAGACCTGGCCGTCCCTCTAAACTTTCAGCTCATACAAGGAGAAGACTGATCAGAGATGCAGCCAAGAGGCCCATGATCACTCTGGATGAACTGCAGAGATCTACAGCTGAGGTGGGAGACTCTGTCCATAGGACAACAATCAGTCGTATATTGCACAAATCTGGCCTTTATATGGAAGAGTGGCAAGAAGAAAGCCATTTCTTAAAGATATCCATAAAAAGTGTCGTTTAAAGTTTGCCACAAGCCACCTGGGAGACACACCAATCATGTGGAAGAAGGTGCTCTGGTCAGATGAAACCAAATTTGAACTTTTTGGCAACAATGCGAAACGTTATGTTTGGCGTAAAAGCAACACAGCCCATCACCCTGAACACACCATCCCCACTGTCAAACATGGTGGTGGCAGCATCATGGTTTGGGCCTGCTTTTCTTCAGCAGAGACAGGGAAGATGGTTAAAATTGATGGGAAGATGGATGGAGCCAAATACAGGACCATTCTGGAAAAAAACCTGATGGAGTCTGCAAAAGACCCGAGACTGGGACGGAGATTTGTCTTCCAACAAGACAATGATCCAAAACATAAAGCAAAATCTACAATGGAATGGTTCAAAAATAAACATATCCAGATGTTAGAATGGCCAAGTCAAAGTCCAGACCTGAATCCAATCGAGAATCTATGGAAAGAACTGAAAACTGCTGTTCAAATGCTCTCCATCCAACCTCACTGAGCTCAAGCTGTTTTGCAAGGAGGAATGGGAAAAAAATTCAGTCTCTCGATGTGCAAAACTGATAGACATACCCCAAGCGACTTACAGCTGTAATCGCAGCAAAAGGTGGCGCTACAAAGTATTAACTTAAGGGGGCTGAATAATTTTGCACGCCCAATTTTTCAGTTTTTGATTTGTTAAAAAAGTTTGAAATATCCAATAAATGTCGTTCCACTTCATGATTGTGTCCCAAAAAAATACAGTTTTATATCTTTATGTTTGAAGCCTGAAATGTGGCAAAAGGTCGCAAAGTTCAAGGGGGCCGAATACTTTCGCAAGGCACTGTACATATGGGATGAGTAATGCAAGATATGTAAACATCATTAAAGTGGCATTATTAAAGTGACTAGTGATCCTTTGTTAAAGTGGCCAATGATTTCAAGTCTGTATGTAGGCAGCAGCCTCTGTGTTATTGATGGCTGTTTAACAGTCTGATGGCCTTGAGATAGAAGCTATTTTTCAGTCTCTTGGCCCCAACTTTGATGCACCTGTACTGACCTCGCCTTCTGGGTGGTAGCGGGGTGAACAGGCAGTGGCTCAGGGGATTGTTGCCCTTGATGATCTTTTTGGCCTTCGGGTGCTATAGGTGTCCTGAAGGGAAGGTAATTTGCCCCCAATGATGCGTTGTGCAGATCGCACCACCCTCTGGAGAGCCCTGCGGTTATGGGAGGTGCAGTTGTCGTACCAGGTGGTGATGCAGCCCGACAGGATGCTCTCAATTGTGTATCTGTAAAAGTTTGTGAGGGTTTTAGTTGACAAGCCAAATTTCTTCAGCCGCTGTTGCGCCTTCTTCTATGTGTGCGGACCATTTCAGTTTGTCCGTGATGTGTACGCCGAGGAACTTAAAACTATTCACCTTCTCCACTGCTGTTCCGTCGATGTGGATAGGTGGTGCTCCCTCTGCTGTTTCCTGAAGTCCACGATCATCTCCTTTGTTTTGTTGATGTTGAGTAAGAGGTTGTTTTCTTGATACCACACTCCGGGTGCCCTCACTTCCTCTCTGTAGGCCGTCTCATCGTTGTTGGTAATCAAGCCTACTACTGTCGTATGCAAACTTGATGACTGAGTAGGAGGTGTGCATGGCCACGCACTCATGGGTGAACAGGGAGTATAGGAGGGGGCTGAACACGCACCCCAGTGTTGAGGATCAGCGAAGTGCAGATGTTGCTTCCTACCTTCACCCCATGGGGGCGGCCCGTCAGGAAGTCCAGGACCCAATAGCACAGGACGGGGTTGAGACACAGGGCTTCAAGCTTAATAATGAGCTTGGAGGGTACTATGGTGTTGAATGCTGAGCTGTAGTCAATGAACAGCATTCTTACATAGGTACTCCTCTTGTCCAGATGGGATAAAACAATCTTGAAGCGTGGATTCTGATTGGTCAGACCAGCATTGAATAGTCCTCATCACGGGTACATCCTGTTTGAGTTTCTGCCTATAGGAAGGGTGGAGCAAAATGGAGTCGTGGTTAGATTTGCTGAAGGATGGGAGGTCCTGGTATGCATTGCGGAAGTTAGAGTAACAGTGATCCAGTGTTTTGCCAGCGCGAGTGCTACAATCAATATGTTGATGGAATTTAGGTAGCCTTGTTCTTTTTTTAGGGTCCAAAAGCATTACTTTTACTGCAGTAGGCTAAATCAGGATCACACAGGGTGTTTCTTGGTAGTCTTAAACAAATTAACTATGAAACAAAAGTATACACCTCACACACATGGTTATGGGCTTAATAAAAGAAGACACCTTTACCATGTCAGATATAGAGTATAAATGTATTCAATTTTGAGATTGCATCCCTATATTACACTTCATATACATCACAGAAGACTGACATATAACATAACCGTTTGTCATAGAAACACCAGATTTTCTGCATTTAAAAAAATATATATTTTGACATTTTTGAAATTATGAAAAATATGAATAAGATTTGGCTACGTCATATCACACAATTTTTTAATTTTTTTTTAAAATAAAACAGTACATCATATAACATCATTACACCTCTGCATACAACACAAAATGTACACAACAATAAACAAAAGAACATCTCATTCCAAAATCATGGGCGTTTGTATGGAGTTGGTCCCCCTTTGCTGCTATAACAGCCTCCACTCTTCTGGGAATGCTTTCCACTAGATGTTAGAACATAGTGCGCTAGCATGCTAACTGCGTGTGCTAGCATGTGAGTGAGTACGTGTGTTTGCATGAGTTACTTGATGTGAAATATAGTTCCATGTAGTCATGGCTCTGTGTAGTACTATGTGTTTCTCGGAGTCTGTTCTGGACTTCGGAACCATTTATTAATTTTTTTTTACCTTTATTTAACTAGGCAAGTCAGAAGAACAAATTCCTATTTTCAATGACGGCCTAGGAACGGAACTAGTGGGTTAACTGCCCGTTCAGGGACAGAACGACAGATTTGTACCTTGTCAGCTCGGGGGTTTGAACTTGCAACCTTCCGGTTACTAGTCCAATGCTCTAACCACTAGGCTACCCTGCCGCATGTAGAGCCCCTTGGTGTCATGTCTTGTGGGCGTATGCATGGGAGTCTGAGCTGTGTGCAAGTCCTTTGAACAGACAGCTCGGTACTTTCTAATCAAATCAAATGTTATTTGTCACATGAGCCGAATACTTACTTACAAGCCCTTAGCCAGCAATGCAGTTCAATAAATAGAGTTAAGAAAATATTTACTACATAAACTAAAGTTAAAAATTAAATCAAAAATAACATTCAGTCAATCTCACCTTTACTTTAAACCAGGAGAGATTGGCATGCATGTTACTGATGTACCAAAGGAGGCTGCTGAGGGGAGGATGGATCATAATAATGGCTGGAACGGAGTTAATGGAATGGCATCAAACACATGGAAATCATGTGTTTGATGTATTTGATACCATTCCACTAATTCTGCTTCAGCCATTACCAGGAACCTGTCCTCCCCACTTAAGTCATGTGTTTGATGTATTTGATACCATTCCACTAATTCTGCTTCAGCCATTACCAGGAACATGTCCTCCCCACTTAAGGTGCCACCAACCTCTAGTGCTGTGTACATTTAAGGGACAAGCTGTGCTGCTCTGTTCTGGGCCAACTGTAATTTTTCTATGTCTCTCTTTGTGGCACTTGATCATATGACTAATTAGTGGTCCAGGTGCGACAAAACTAGGGCCTGTAGGACTTGTTTTGTTGATAGCAATGTCCAGAAAGCAGAGTAACACTTTATTACGGACAGACCTCTCCCCAACTTAGCTACCATTGCATCAATGTGTTTTGACCATGACAGTTTACAATCCAATTTCCACCTTATTGATTACAAGATTTGGTTGAGGTTTATGGTTCAGTGAATGGTTTGTCCCAAATACAATGCTTCAGTTTTTGAAATATTTAGTACTATCTTATTACTTGCCACCCATTCTAAAACTGACTGCAGCTCTTTGTTAAATGTTGCAGTGATTTCACTTGCTATGTTAGCTGACGTGTATAATGGTGAGTTATCAGCATACATATACACAGGGTTTACTCAGTGCCAGAGGCAGGTCATTTGTAAAGATTGAAAAAAGTAAGGGGCCTAGACAACTGCCCTGAGGAATTCCCGACACTACCTGGATTATGTTGGAGAAGCTTCCATTAAAGAACACCTTCTGTGTTCTGTTAGACAGGTAACTCGATCCACAATATGGCAGGGGATGTAAAGCCATAATACATACGTATTTCCAGCAGCAGATTATTATCGATAATGTCAAAAGCTGCACTGGTCTAACAAAACAGCTCTCACAAGCTTCTTATTATCAATTTATTTCACCCAATCATCAGTAATTTGTGTAAATGGTGAACATGTGTGCCACTCCCTATAATCATGCTGGATTGATTTACTGTGAAATAGCATTGTATCTGGTCAAACACATTTTTTTCAAAAAATGTACTAAGAGTTGGTAGCAGGCTGATTGGGTGGCGGTTTGACTTCAACTTCATAAATGTATCAAATGTAGCCCCTGGTTGCTCCTCATTACACACCGTAGACCAGAAAATATTCTTTAAAACATAGAAATCACTACAAAACTTATTGTATGACCTCTTATACACTATATTAGGCCCAGCCTTTGGTTTTCCTAGACACGGCTACTATATTATGATTTCTACATCTAATGGATTGGGATACTGCTTTAGAACAGGTTTCTGCAGCATTAGTAAAGATGTGATCTTTGATTTCATTCCTATGCCGGTCTAAATACCCTGGTAGGTTGACTGATAACCTGAACCATGTTGCAGCTTGAAGCTTCCTTTTGAGTGGACAGCTTGATTAATGTCACATACATTAAGCATTTTACACACATCAATGTTGTTACTAGCAATTATCAATTGCCTTAACCTTGTTCCTTGGGCTACGTATGTTAATGTTGGCTATTTTTATTGCTTTACTGGAATGCTTATCAGAGGTAGATAGGACAGTGATATTTATGTTTGAGTCGATAGTGTAGGGTGAACTGCACACAGTGGGCTTCCGACTAGGGCAAACCACCTCAGTGCTAGTAATGTAACTCAGGTTCATAGGTTATTAGTGGTTAGTGATACTACGAATACAAAAATAAGCATACAATATGTTTTGTCCCTTTAAATGGCTTTTATTAATGACTTATTAGAGCAAACCCAATCTCTCTCACACACACACACACCTTTCACTACATCAGAATCACTCAAACATAACATATGTTGGGTTTTTCAAAACACAGCACAAGTCAACAGAAACTTAGCTTAAAATATACACAATGTTGTCTTGGTAATTACTTTAAAAATGTTGGTCTCTTCCTTTAAAAACGTTTCACTAAGATTATATATAAAAAAAATGTAAAGATAAGAACAAAAACAGAATGTAAGGTGGTGGATTGTAAATCCCAGGCAGCCAGAGGCCTCCCTTCTATATAGCCTTCACAGCGTCGTCTATCTCAGAGATCTGATCTTTTAGCTGGTTCCACTGTTCTGGGTTCAGTGAGATACCTGGGGACAGAGCAGAGACCAGTCAGAGTGGTTAGTAAACTGATCTAGTATCAGTGAAATACCTTGGGCCATACCAGAGACAAGTTAGACAGAGGCAGGTCCACTGATCTAGGTTCAGTTTAAGAATCCGGAGAGTAGCATCACTGGGCTTGATGTCGAACATGAAATCCGGGTAAGCACTGTACAGTCGTGGCCAAAAGTTTTGAGAATGACACAAATGTTAATTTTCACAAAGTCTGCTGCCTCAGTTTGTATTATGGCAATTTGCATATACTCCAGAATGTAGTGAAGAGTGATCAGATGAATTGCAAAGTCCCTCTTTGCAATGCAAATGAACCGAATCCCCCAAAAAACATTTCCACTGCATTTCAGCTTTGCCACAGAAGGACCAGCTGACATCATGTCAGTGATTCTCTCGTTAACACAGGTGTGAGTGTTGAGGAGGACAAGGCTGGAGATCACTTGGTCATGCCGATTGAGTTCAAATAACAGACTGGAAGCTTCAAAAGGAGGGTGGTGCTTGGAATTGTTTCTTGTTTCATTGTTCTTCCTCTGTCAATCATGGTTACCTGCAAGGAAACACGTGCCGTCATCATTGCTTTGCACAAAAAGGGCTTCACAGGCAAGGATATTGCTGCCAGTAAGATTGCACCTAAATCAACCATTTATCGGATCATCAAGAACTTCAAGGAGAGCGGTTCAATTGTTGTGAAGAAGGCTTCAGGGCGCCCAAGAAAGTCCAGCAAGCGCCAGGACCGTCTCCTAAAGTTGATTCAGCCGTGGGATCGGGGCACCACCAGTACAGAACTTGCTCAGGAATGGCAGCAGGCAGGTGTGAATGAATGTGATCTCCAGCCTTGTCCTCGTCAACACTCACACCCGTGTTAACGAGAGAATCACTGACATGATGTCAGCTGGTCCTTCTGTGGCAGGGCTGAAATGCAGTGGAAATGTTTTGGGGGGGATTCAGTACATTTGCATGGCAAATAGGGACTTTGCAATTAATTGGAATTCATCTGATCACTCTTCATATCATTCTGGAGTATATGCAAATTGCCATCATACTTTTGGCCACGACTGTACAGCTCAGTCTATGAATTTGAGAGCTGTTACATTTCTCCAGCCCCATCACTAAGCTTTTTACCAAAACAGGGTCGGGGTGCCTTTGTTATTGTTTCAACTGCTGATTGCCCCTTTAGAAATGAAAGTATAAAATACCCATATTGAAATGTAACTTCACTTAATGAGTTTATAATAGACAGTCAATTAGTTCATACCTAGCAGTTTACAAATCATGAATAAACAAATATAAATCCTTGTTGGTTGAAGCACCAAAATTACGATTAAACAATTTTAACCAATGATTCATCAATCCATATGTTTGTATAGCAACAGCATGTCTGTTGGTTCAGGGGCCAGGTGACTCATTTATAAAACACTATGTAAACACAAAATGTGCCTCAAAACATGTGCGCACCAGTTCATGCAAAAGTTGGCATTTCTAAAAACTGAACTTGACGTGAGAATGTGCTTATCCTCCCGTAAACTTCAGAACATGCGTACGGATAGTTTCTAGCGGTTTAAGTATTTCATTGCACGAAGGCAAAAGTAGCCTAGTAGCTTTGGGGAATATATGATGACACTGACTCATAACAACAGCTAGCTAAATATAATAACAAGATGAAATAAGTTGCCATTTTTGAGAAGAACAAAAATCAATGTATTTAATCTTTGCCTTCTAAAATAATTAGAAATAGGCATCTACTTCCTATTATATATTTACATTTCCACAATCGTTGAATTATAAATTCCTCAACTTTTCATACTTGCAAAATAGCCTATAGGCCTACAACAAGTTAGGACAGGCTAGAATTCATCCCATCTCTCATTTAATTGGACCTACAGTGCCTTGCGAAAGTATTCGGCCCCCTTGAACTTTGCGACCTTTTGCCACATTTCAGGCATCAAACATAAAGATATAAAACTGTATTTTTTTGTGAAGAATCAACAACAAGTGGGACACAATCATGAAGTGGAACGACATTTATTGGATATTTCAAACTTTTTTAACAAATCAAAAAATGAAAAATTGGGCGTGCAAAATTATTCAGCCCCTTTACTTTCAGTGCAGCAAACCCTCTCCAGAAGTTCAGTGAGGATCTCTGAATGATCCAATGTTGACCTAAATGACTAATGATGATAAATACAATCCACCTGTGTGTAATCAAGTCTCCGTATAAATGCACCTGCACTGTGATAGGCTCAGAGCTCCGTTAAAAGCGCAGAGAGCATCATGAAGAACAAGGAACACACCAGGCAGGTCCGAGATACTGTTGTGAAGAAGTTTAAAGCCGGATTTGGATACAAAAAGATTTCCCAAGCTTTAAACATCCCAAGGAGCACTGTGCAAGCGATAATATTGAAATGGAAGGAGTATCTGTTATAATCTCCACCCGGCACAGCCAGAAGAGGACTGGCCATCCCACATATGCTCTCTCTAATTCTCTCTTTCTTTCTCTCTCTCGGAGGACCTGAGCCCTAGGACCATGCCCCAGGAATACCTGACATGATGACTCCTTGCTGTCCCCAGTCCACCTGACTGTGCTGCTGCTCCAGTTTCAACTGTTCTGCCTTATTATTATTCGACCATGCTGGTCATTTATGAACATTTGAACATCTTGACCATGTTTTGTTATAATCTCCACCCGGCACAGCCAGAAGAGGACTGGCCACCCCACATAGCCTGGTTCCTCTCTAGGTTTCTTCCTAGGTTTTGGCCTTTCTAGGGAGTTTTTCCTAGCCACCGTGCTTCTTCACCTGCATTGCTTGCTGTTTGGGGTTTTAGGCTGGGTTTCTGTACAGCACTTTGAGATATCAGCTGATGTACGAAGGGCTATATAAAATAAATTTGATTTGATTGTATCAGACCACTGCAAATCTACCAAGACCTGGCCGTCCCTCTAAACTTTCAGCTCATACAAGGAGAAGACTGATCAGAGATGCAGCCAAGAGGCCCATGATCACTCTGGATGAACTGCAGAGATCTACAGCTGAGGTGGGAGACTCTGTCCATAGGACAACAATCAGTCATATATTGCACAAATCTGGCCTTTATGGAAGAGTGGCAAGAAGAAAGCCATTTCTTAAAGATATCCATAAAAAGTGTTGGTTAAAGTTTGCCACAAGCCACCTGGAGACACACCAAACATGTGGAAGAAGGTGCTCTGGTCAGATGAAACCAAAATTGAACTTTTTGGCAACAATGCAAAACGTTATGTTTGGCGTAAAAGCAACAAAGCTGAACACACCATCCCCACTGTCAAACATGGTGGTGGCAGCATCATGGTTTGGGCCTGCTTTTCTTCAGCAGGGACAGGGAAGATGGTTAAAATTGATGGGAAGATGGAGCCAAATACAGGACCATTCTGGAAGAAAACCTGATGGAGTCTGCAAAAGACCCGAGACTGGGACGGAGATTTGTCTTCCAACAAGACAATGATCCAAAACATAAAGCAAAATCTACAATGGAATGGTTCAAAAATAAACATATCCAGGTGTTAGAATGGCCAAGTCAAAGTCCAGACCTGAATCCAATCGAGAATCTGTGGAAAGAACTGAAAACTGCTGTTCACAAATGCTCTCCATCCAACCTCACTGAGCTCGAGCTGTTTTGCAAGGAGGAATGGGAAAAAAATTCAGTCTCTCGATGTGCAAAACTGATAGACATACCCCAAGCGACTTACAGCTGTAATCGCAGCAAAAGGTGGCGCTACAAAGTATTAACTTAAGGGGGCTGAATAATTTTGCACGCCCAATTTTTCAGTTTTTGATTTGTTAAAAAAGTTTGAAATATCCAATAAATGTCGTTCCACTTCATGATTGTGTCCCACTTGTTGTTGATTCTTCACAAAAAAATACAGCTTTATATCTTTATGTTTGAAGCCTGAAATGTGGCAAAAGGTCGCAAAGTTCAAGGGGGCCGAATACCTTCGCAAGGCACTGTACTTCACAGTAGTAAATAGATATGCTATTTCAAGTATTTTGCTCTGAGATCTGATCCGAAGAGCAGTTTAACGCTAGAACAGATGGTTAATTTTTCCATTGATTATTTGCAGGCTACATCTGAATACTGTAACGTCAAATTTCTCAAATAAACTATATTTAATTTATAAACATAATACTGTATATCATAACCATTGCAGAATACATTCCTCACATTTTCTGGACATGATAAGTTAACATTCCCAAAGTAGCCATACACCAAATTACCATGCACCCCTCATTTAATTGGCCCTATTAGATAGGCGATTATAATTTCAAGTTTATGCTCTATGGATCTGCATGGTGGCGCAGTTTATAACATACAATAGAATTCAACGTGTGAACAGACAGTTGATTTTTTATATTGAAGTGTAGGCTACCAAAATAACCAGCAAAATGAGCAGTCCCTTGTTTACATAGTCATGATATCGAATCAAAAATAATTTATTTACTGAAACTTCTTGTTGACCTTTATCAGCAGGCCTACACTGTAGTTTTCCTTCTTTTCCAGAGTAGACAAGAATTTGCAGGCAGTGCAGAAAATCTTTTTTGGGGGGAATAGTTATTGCAAAACATTGAATTCAAACCTGTTTACAGGTCCACACAATTTTCGCAAGAAAAAGAAAATGGCCAACACCTCCAAAGACATTTGATTATGTTCGCCGTTGCTATTTTCTTTAGATACTCTCTTGGCCTGATTCCAATACTTCCAAAGTACACAGCAAATAAGGGTGTTATTGTCACAATTAAAGATGAATGATGGGTGTTTTTCAGTTAGAATTCTCATTCACGCACGTAGTTTTATGACAAGTCTGAATTATAACAGGAAACAGGCATGTATGGTGTGATCCAAGTTAATAAATCTCAATATTTTTGAGCGTGCGTAGTCTTTTCAGACATGGCGCAGATATTTGGTGTTCAATTTACGCAACAGTTATAAATGAGGCCCCAGGGGCCCTGTAGTAGGTTTCACACCCCAATGACAGGTTTCTTACCTTTCCTGCCAGGCTTCATCTCCCCCTCCTGATCCATCCAGTACTCACGGATGTCGATCAGACATTTTCCTTTGAATTCACGAACGCTCACGTACCGCATCTTCCCAATCTAAAATAAAAAAGTAACGTAGAGACAAAACCATATCGACATGCAGGTAATGTTGCATCTTTTGTACTGGGGATGGACTAACACTGTTCTTCACTGCTTACCTGGAACTTGTTGTCATCCTTGTCCTGGTTGCGACTTCCCTTGGAGGTTCCACCCGGCTTGGAACTCTCTCCCCCTTTCGGTTTCTTAGCTGCTGGTTTCTCTGGTGCTGCCTGCTTTCTCTTCTTGGACTACAACAGGGGTTCATTTCAATACGTCACATAAATATGTATAAACATTTGTTTTGAAAGTGCAAAATTAACCTTCTGATAACAATATGGACATCAGCACCATAAATACTAAATAAAAACACAGCTTGGCGCAGTGGTTAAGGGCGCTGTACTGCAGCGCCAGCTGTGCCATCAGAGTCCCTGGGTTCGCGCCCAGGCTCTGTCGTAACCGGGAGGTCCGTGGGGCGACGCACAATTGGCCTAGCGTCGCCCGGGTTAGGCTTGGTCGGTAGGGATGTCCTTGTCTCATCGCGCACGACTTTCAACCTTCGTCTCTCCCGAGCCCGTACGGGAGTTGTAGCGATGAGACAAGATAGTAGCTACTACAACAATTGGATACCACGAAATTGGGGAGAAATTGGATACCACGAAATTGGGGAGAAATAGGGGTAAAAATTCAACAACAAAAAAAACAGTCACAAGAGGCTGTCTTTACTCTATGGCTGTGTGGGGGGGCGGGGAGAAGAGTCACATTTACCTTGGTCTCAGCTTCACTGTTGGAGTCACTGCCACTGCCACTGCCAGAGCTTGAGGACAGAACTTCCTTTGACTTGGGCATCCTGGAAAAGGAGGGATGCAATAGCTGAATAAATACAATCCTTCCATAGAACTTCATACAATGTTATCAAATAAATCTACATTACAATCTGCATGATTTTGTTCAATCATAGTGTTTTGTCTCCTGAGTGGCGCAGGAGTCTAAGGCACTGCATCTCAGTGCTAGAGGCGTCACTACAGACCCTGGTTCGATTCCAGGCTGTATCACAACCAGCCGTGATTGGGAGTCCCATAGGGCAGTGCACAATTGGCCCAGAGTCGTCCAGGTAAGGGGAGGGTTTGGCTGGGTAGGCCGTCATTGTAAATAAGAATTTGTTCTTAACTGACGTGCCTAAATAAACAAAGCTACGAAATAAAACTTTAAACTTCTGACATTGGCCAGCAGCTGGCGCTATTATTCATTTTATGTCATCTGTGTCCAACTGGAAAGTATGCAGCCAGCTAGCTATACACTCGTGTTCCCTGGCGACCGGCTCGTACAAAAAACATCCTCCATTCATGTTGCAAGGTGCGTCGGTTTCCTTCTTAACTAGCTTTAACGGCGAGCCGCCCAGGAGAAAAAAAAACCTGGGAAAATATACTTAAGTTGAGGACTACGGTCCAAAACACTTAAAAAGACACACCCTTGCTTTATGCACTTTGGGGAAATGATTTGCAAACTTCCCTTGCTTGGATACGTAAGCCCCTCAGCCCTTGTTTTTAGTCGGCTTTGCGAGTATATAATCATGTTCAATTCGCGACGACTGTACATCCACTAAGAAGTCTGAGAAAACTTAACGTCAATGGAGATGTCAACATGCAAGTGTAAGTAAAAACGAATGCAAAAAAGTTTGAAATTTTGCTAACGTTACTACGTAAAGAGTAAATATATTTTTGTTTGGTTATTTTTTGGAAATTGTAGAAATAAAACATTTTCATTCTTCAGAAGTTCCAGCTAAGCAGGCTAACGTTAGTTCACTAAATAATTAGTTTGTGAGCTATTATATAGTAGGCGTATATTAATAATTATATTTAATATAAGTAGACAGTCACTCAATTGATTGTAGCGCATATAAAGCACCCACAAATTAAAACAAAATCATCGCGGGATGAACAAGCGATGAATTTCCAGCCAAGTCCATTTAAAAATCATTCCTTCCTTTTATTTTTTTTTTATTAACAACAAATCAAAACAGGAAGTACATGTGGGAACACACACCTACTTGTTAACAAAATTAAGGAAGTTTCCTTTTAAATTATTCATAAATATTATCCTGCCAACCACTATATGAAGAAGTTTAAGGAAAACATCAACTCAAATTGCTCCTTTTATAATGACCACCCAGAAACAGTTTTGCATCTTTTTTAGGCATTGTATGCATCTAAGAAAACTGTGGCAAGACATCAGTAGGTTTATAATTGAACACATTTATGAAGATTTTACACTATTGTGGAGAGATGTACTGTTTGGATTCTTTACATACAATAGAAATAAGCGGAAACATTTTTACATAATTAATTTCATTATTCTTTTGGCCAAATTTCATATACACAAATGTAAATTTACAAACAGAAAACCACATTTTCGTACCCTACAAAAAGAAATGCTCTACTAACAAAAAAGCTGTTAGAATTGTAAGTATATGCATGTCCCTTAAGGTCCTTGTGTAATTGTAATGTGATATTGTACCCCCTAGCTCGATTGTCTATTGTTTGTAATCTATGTATGCTTGTGTTCCCTCATGTGCTTTATATATTGATTTTTGTTAATAAAATAAAAAATTATATATATATATATATATATATATATATATATATATATATATATATATATATATATATATATATATATATATATATATATATATATATATATATATATATATATATATATATATATATATTATTATATATATATATATTATTATTATTTTTATTTTTTTAAAGTCTATATAAATAATATACAAAAGGACAATTGGGCTAGGGGGTACAATATCATATTACACAAGGACCTTAAGGGACATGCATACTTATTATTCAAACAGCTTTTTTGTTAGTAGAGTATTTAATTGTCTTATTATACAGTTCAATTTATTTTTGTAAGGTAAGAAAATGTGGTGTTTTGTTTGTAAATTTACACTTGTGAATATGACATTTGGCCAAAAGTATAATTAAACTAATTACACAAAAATGTTTCAGCTTATTTCTATCGTAGATAAAGAATCCAAGCGGTATATCTCTCCACAATAGTGCAGGATCTCCATAAAAAACGTGTTCAATTATAAACCTACTGATGTCTTGCCATAGTTTTCTTACATGAATACAATGCCAAAAAAGATGCAACACTGCTTCTGGGTGGTCATTACAAAAGGAGCAATTTGAGTTGATGTTTTCCTTAAACTTCTTCATATAGTGGTTGGCAGGATAATATTTATGAATAATTTAAAAGGAAACTTCCTTAATTTTGTTAACAAGTAGGTGTGTGTGGCAACGTCCAAACTTTTTTCCAAAAGATATTATCAATAAATCCATTCCAATAAGGCATGACATAAGGTATAGATACAACATCCTGCTGAAACAAGGTTTGTATCGCTCTGTTGTTGAATGGACCAATAGAGAAACAAATCTTTCCTACTGATGAGTCAACAGGGTCAACGGGGTCAGGTCTTGACACATTCCTGAATAATAAAGCAACACCTGAGGGAATGGCATCTAAAACAATTGCACATCTTTAGGTGTTACAGGGACCTTGTAAAGTGATAAGAATTCCTTATAACTGAGTAAAAGACCCTCTGCATTTACCAGTTGGCTCACCAATAGGATATTATTTTGGGACCAATATTCTAAAAACAAAGAAGTATTTTTATACAATATATCCCGATTATTCCATATATAATATCTGTGTGGAGAAAAGTTATGCTTAGAAATTAAGGACCATGACAAGAAAACCTGCCGATGAAAAGCAGAAGGTTTCACTGGAACTTTGTCAATATTATAATTGCAAACCAACATGAAGATAAGGCCACCAAAAGTAGAGAAGACACGATGAGGAATAAAATTCCACATAGAAATGGGTCTTCTTAGGAATTGTTTTATCCAATTGATCTTAAAAGTATTATTTAAGGTATTAAAGTCCAGAAATGTTTATAAGTGTTCATTACAACAGTTTTCCTGATGTAATGGGTATGGTTTCTCCACAGAAAGTTGAAAAGCATCTGGTCTATCTCCTTGGTTATTTAACCTTCAAGATAAAAAGATAGCGTGTCATATGTTGGTCTAGAGATTCCCAATAACTAAGGCTGAAGGTCTCTTCCTTTTAAAGATCAGTCCCTCTGTAGCCATTGATTTAGCTTCTTCTGTTTTTTTTGTTTTTTTTAATAATAGGGTTAAAATGTAGTAAGCCTCCAGACATTTGTAATGGTTATACCTAAATATGTCAGTTCTTCTCTGTCACAGTCTTTGACAGCCATGGGTTCACATTTATTAATGTTAAGATATAGACCAGACGCTTTGGAAAAGGATTGTATCACATTGATCGATATGGGAATTTGGTTAGGGTCTTTCAGCAAAAGTGTAGTATCAGCCAGCTGGCTTATAATAATTTCTTTACCAGCTATGGAAATACCGTGTACAGGACTATTATTTAAAGAATTTGTAAGAAGTTGGGTGATTAATAAAAACAGGTACGGAGAGATAGGACAACTTTGCCTAATTCCTCTCTTCAACTCAAATCTAGGTGAGGTGCCATATTTCAATTTGATAGAGCTGTTACCATTTGTATAGAGAGTCTTAATAGATTTACAGAAAAAAAAATACCCAAAGCCAAGTCTCTCAAGGGAGTGGAAGAGAAACTGATGCTCTACTGTGTCAAATGCTTTATAAAAATCTAAAAAATAATATGAAGCTATCCTCAGTTATTAGGTCTGAGTAGTCAAGTATGTCTAATACTAGTCTGATATTGTTAGAAATATGTATGTTCCTCATGAAGCCAGACTGTGTTTCATCAATGATTGCATCCAGGACTTCTTTAATTATTTTTGAAAGTAGTAAGGCTAATATCTTATAGTCATTATTAAGAAGACAAATTGGACGCCAGTTATCGATGAGCAGCACTTATTTTTTAGGTTTAGGTATCAGTGGCATTAACCCCTGACTCATTGTAGGAGGGAGAACATTGTTTTTAATACTCTCTAAAAAGACTTCAAATAGGAAGGGAGCTACTTGTTCAGAAAATAATTAGTAAAATTCTGATGTAATTCCATCAACACCTGGTGATTTATTGTATTTTAAAGGTTTGATAGATTCCATAATCTCTTCAACTTTGATGGGTTCATCACACTGTTTAGATCCTATGTCACTGACAGAGTGAACATTATTCAGTGAGTTAAAAAACATATCTGTGGATTCCTGACAGTACGTAGAGCTATACAATTTTCTGTAAAAACTGCTACAGTATTTAGCGATTAATTTTTGGTCATCTGTAATAACACCATCAATGTTTAAGTTATGGATAGTGTTATTTGTAGAGTGAAATTTCTCAAGTCTAAAGCAACAAGATGAATTCTGTTCTCCCTCCTCAATCCATTTTTCCTAGATCTAATAAAGGCCCCTTCTGCTTTTAATCTATTTATATTAGCCAGTTTATTTTGTAACTTAATCAGTTCCATCTTCTCCTCCCCTGAGAGGCTGGCTGGGGACCTCTGAGAAAGGGAAGTTATCTTAATGATCACCTTTTCCTTCTCAGCTCTTCTGGTCTTAGCAAGATTACTACCATATTTTCTAAGGTATTTGGACACCTCAAATTTAAAGAGCTCCCAGTTCTTGCAATAAGATTTTTCTTCACAAGCCCTTTCCCAAAAGTGTGAAAGCAGACCATTAACCTCAAACGTAACTACACTGCTCAAAAAAATAAAGGGAACATTAAAATAACACATCCTAGATCTGAATTAATGAAATATTCTTATTAAATAGTTTTTTCTTTACATAGTTGAATGTGCTGACAACAAAACCACACAAAAATTATCAATGGAAATAAAATGTATCAACCCATGGAGGTCTGGATTTGGAGTCACACTCAAAATTAAAGTGTAAAACCACACTACAGGCTGATCCAACTTTGATGTAATGTCCTTAAAACAAGTCAAAATGAGGCTCCAGTAGTGTGTGTGGCCTCCACGTGCCTGTATGACCTCCCTACAACTTCTGGGCATGCTCTTGATGAGGACCAGCCAACTCCTGGACAGTCTGTGGTGCAACGTGGCGTTGGTGGATGGAGCGAGACATGATGTCCCAGATGTGCTCAATTGGATTCAGGTCTGGGGAACAGGCGGGCCAGTCCATGGCATCAATGCCTTCCTCTTGCAGGAACTGCTGTCACACTCCAGCCATATGAGGTCTAGCATTGTCTTGCATTAGGAGGAACCCAGGGGCCAACCACACCAGCATATGGTCTCACAAGGGGTCTGAGGATCTCATCTCGGTACCTAATGGCAGTCAGGCTACCTCTGGCGAGCACATGGAGGGCTGTGCGGCCACCCAAAGAAATGCCACCCCACACCATGACTGACCCACCGCCAAACCGGTCATGCTGGAGGATGTTGCAGGCAGCAGAACGTTCTCCACGGCATCTCAAGACTCTGTCACGTCTGTCATGTGCTCAGTGTGAACCTGCTTTCATCTGTGAAGAGCACAGGGCGCCAGTGGCAAATTTGACAATCTTGGTGTTCTCTGGCAAATGCCAAACCTCCTGCACGGTGTTGGGCTGTAAGCACAACCCCCACCTGTGGACGTCGGGGCCTCATAACACCCTCATGGAGTCTGTTTCTGACCGTTTGAGCAGACACATGCACATTTGTGGCCTGCTGGAGGTCCTTTTGCAGGGCTCTGGCAGTGCTCCTCCTTGCACAAAGGCGGAGGTAACGGTCCTGCTGCTGGGTTGTTGCCCTCCTACGGCCTCCTCCACGTCTCCTGATGTACTTGCCTGTCTCCTGGTAGCGCCTCCATGCTCTGGACACTACGCTGACTGACACAGCAAACCTTCTTGCCACAGCTCGCATTGATGTGCCATCCTGGATGAGCTGCACTACCTGAGCCACTTGTGTGGGTTGTAGACTCCGTCTCATGCTACCACTAGAGTGAAAGCACCGCCAGCATTCAAAAGTGACCAAAACATCAACCAGGAAGCATAGGAACTGAGAAGTGGTCTGTGGTCCCCACCTGCAGAACCACTCCTTTATTGGGGGTGTCTTGGAAATTATAGGCAATTAGCACCTGCTGTCTATACCATTTGCACAACAGCATGTGAAATGTATTGTCAATCAGTGTTGCTTCCTAAGTGGACAGTTTGATTTCACAGAAGTGTGATTGACTTGGAGTTACATTGTGTTGTTTAAGTGTTCCCTTGATTTTTTTGAGCAGTGTATATCATTATTTAATAACGAGCTATTTAGCTTCCAGTATGATGCTCTACCAAGGTTAGTATCAGGGGTTAATATTCTGATATCAATATAAATGGCCCTGTGGTCTGTGAGGGGAGTAGTACAAATATTTGTAGTAACACACTGACCATCAATACATTTGGATAAAAGCCAAACATCTATTCTGGATTGTCTGGAACCTGTTTTGTTACTCCAAGTGAATGATCTGTCGGCCGGAAACCTCTCTCTCCATATTAAACCCAAATTCTAATTGCTTGGCCTACCTGGGGGCCATCTATCAATTGAATTATCTATAGTAATGTTAAAGTCCCCTCCTATCAATAATAACGAATTCAGAAATTTAGATAACAAATTAAGTATATGTTTCTCTATAGATTCAAGCAACTCATCATTCTAATGTTTGGTGTTGTACCTGTAGAAGTTTACAGTAATGAGCGTAATGTCATTGTAACTGATCACAAGACCAATAAAGTGACCAAAGGGGTCACATTCCGAGTGTAGAATATTACATGGGATATCCATGGGAAAGCCAAATATCGTTGCCCTACTGTGACTTCCAGAAGTTGGCATCAGCCGAAATTGAGTGAGACTCTTGAAAAAAGCAGAAATCTGTTTGAAATTGTTTAGCAAATAAAAATAAGGCCTTGCGCTTCACATTGTTTTGTAACCCACTAACATTAAGAGAAACTATAGACAAAGACAAAACAACAAAGATTATATAAAAGTATAAACTGTAGTAGGATGAGTCAAAGACGTAGGAGCAGTGAACGTACGTGATAAGGAACGGAGATCTGCACCATTTAAGTCAACTTAAAGTGAAAATAGCTTATTCCATAAACTCTGAGCTAGATGTTATCCGGCTTTTTAAATTAAACTCAACAGAATATTATGTTCAAGACCAAACCAAGGGTTCTTTGTAGTAAGAGAGACTAAAAACCCTCTTTAGTGTAATCAGGAACTATTCTGAGAAATAAAATTCTAAATAATAATTTAAATAAAAGGGTACCTGCTATTTAAGAGCATATGAAAATGAATTAAAAATTTAAAAAAAACAGTTATGTTCCTAAGACCTTTTTCACTTGGAAATAAGTATTAATAACTAAAGTGTCCACTTAATTTGAGGGCTGAGTGGGTAGGGTGTGTCTTAAGGGTTTGGACTGCAACAACTGTCATGGCGGCAGGGTAGCCTAGTGGTTAGAGCGTTGGACTAGTAACCGGAAGGTTGCAAGTTCAAACCCCCGAGCTGACAAGGTACAAATCTGTCGTTCTGAACAGCCAGTCATTGGAAATAAGAATTTGTTCTTAACTGACTTGCCTAGTTAAATAAAGGTAAAAAAAAAAATAATTCCCACCAAAAATGCTACTTCCTGATGTTCAGCCAATCAGGTTGTAGCAGTCTGTCTGGTCGTCACTAGTTACCGCAGCCAAAAAGTCATAAACCAGGTATATTTCTACAAAAATGTGATTCTAACCGTAACCACATTTCTAACCTTAAATTAAGACCAAAAAGCTACTTTCTGTTTTCATTCATTTCATGTGCAGCATCAGGAAGTAGCATTAGCCACTCTACTAGCATGGTGGAAAGTTGTTTTTATTGAGACAGTACGCATATTTGTCGGGTTTTTTCAGGCGGCTCGCTGTTAAAGCTAGTTAAGGCGGAAACCGACGCCCTTGCAGTCTGAATGGAGGATGTTTAATGTACGAGCCGGTCGCTGGGGGTCATGAGTGTATAGCAGGCTGCATACATTCCAGTTGGAAGCAGATGGCAAACGACGTATAAGGAATAATAACGCCACCTACCGGCCGGTTGGGATACCTCAAACTGTAGACATCTTGGGTTGGTAATATGCAGATATCTATAACATTTCCACTGAACATTTTCCAGCCTAGAAAAATAGCTACACTATAAAAACATTTTACAGACAGTTTTTATGCGAGTAAAGTCAACTGTAGAAAAATAAATCACGACAGCTATCATGTAAACAGGAAGTTTCGGCACTATTTTATAAATGCCGACGGATCATTTGTTGGTTCAAAATGGTGGGATGTTTAAATGCTGGTCAAATTAATTATGCCAGAAATGGCGCTGGAAACGCCTTTATGCGCAAATATTGATACAACAACCATCATATCAAAGTAATTTTGGAGTCACGAGTTTATATGGTGTGTTCCTCCACTACGACTTGGGAAACCATTCAGTTTATTCGGCTACAGATTAAATACATTATGAATTTGACTTGGTGAAAATCCACGGTGATCTTGACGCTACTTTTCCAAAAATATCGAGTGCCCTATTCTGGTGACATGATCGATGCTTGACAAATAAAAAAAATCTCGCTCTTATCCATAATAATCAGGGGTTCCCTAATGTTTTCACTCGGACCCCCCTTCCAGCGCGCGTACGCACAAGCACTGTTCATGACACAAATTGTTCACACCCCTCTTGTTGGTGGGGAGAATATTGCAGGTTTATAGCTTCGTTCTTGCAATTTCTACAAATTGTCATGTGGTGCGAAGAATATTTTGCCTAGTTACCGTCCCCCAAATAAGAAGTGAACCTGTATGAAATAACTACTGGTAATGGTGGTGGTTGTTTGAATTATGAGAAGATGAAAATAATATAGGCAAATAATATACTGTTTTTAAAGCAATAAAAACCAGTATATTATTTGCCAATATTATTTTCACCTTATCCAAAAGTTGTCCACGTGATCATCGAATATGCAAATGAGTCATTGTTCTGCTCTGTTCACTATTTTCATTCGCAATATAGCACTGTTTCGCTCGAATTATTGCACAGCTCGTTGCGTTATTATAGTACACATATTTTCTAGATAGGTAGGCCTGAATTAACCAAAAATGCAAAAATGTATCACGGTCAAATCAATCGAGCATGCAACAGCAGCGTCCTTGCAGCACGTTACAATGTTGCATATAACGATAGCTTTGCACAGGGGTTCGTTCGCTCTAGGGATTAAATCTAAATAGCAACATTAGCTACAGTACTTACGTGCAATGTTTCGCTGTATGAGCTCGAGTGTAGTGTTCGCGGATGCTGTGTGAAGGCGGTAGATACAGGCCTGCAAAATGTCTACCCTAGTGGTTCGAGGTTTACCAGATCTTGATTCCAAATGAACTGGATGAAGTACTTTTACCACAAGGCTGTTCTACTGTTCCGGTGATCTAGAAGTCAGTCGCGCGAGTTTGCTTCAGGTTCGTTGCACCCGGACGTACCGTTTATATTGAATTGTGGGAAATTATGTTCTCTTTCTGTGGTTCTGGTCACAGTTAGTCTGTGTTAACAATTTTAAAGCGGCAATCTGCGATTTAAAGCAACACCGCGCCGCTGTTTAGGTAAATAGCTGAGGGATGTTTCTAGAGAAATGTAACCAGTAACCACTCAAATCCATTGACAGCTATGGATGCAAGGACTTACTTACAATATACAACATACCATGTTTTGAGGCTATACAGTGTTTGTTTACAATTGCATTGTTTGCAAACATTGGAGTAAAACAAGATAATATGTTGGTTTCTGATAGGGTACGACAGTTCATGAGGCATTTATAAGTTAAATTCTTAAAAAAAAAATCTATGGGTTATATTGTAGCGATGCTCGATATACAATTCCCACAACTGGGGTAACCCTATTCGTGCGATGCGCAGGGTGTTTGCCTTTCACACCAGTGACCCGGGTTTGCTTCCCTGCCGTTTGCCCGTTTCCTACAATATCATGAATTTAAAAGTCCAAAAAGGGAAGTTGCAAATGCATATTGCCCCCTTTAAAAGCCACATTTACAGTCTTTATGCTATTAAATAAAATACATGCATACAGAAAGCATTTGTATTGATAGTAAATTTGACAACAGTTCTGAAGAAAAAAATGCATACATTTTAGCAATCACTAAAATATCAAAATAATGTATTATATCAATGCTTGTAAGAGTTGTTTTAGGTTCTGTGAACTAGGCCTAGACACAGTGTACTATCTGATAGGTCTATATCCAACTCATTTCCTTTGCACCAGGTCAACATTAAGGGTTAATTTATCTCTTGGTTCATTATACAGCTGAAGGTTCCATTTTTGGAAGAAAGGATGTTATTGTTGAGAGTAGGTTAAAGGTGACAAGAGATTTGTAAACAGAAGCATACAATTGCTCCACATTGTGAGGCCCTAATATGAAAACATCCTATAAAATCTTCCTTGGCACAATGTTAAGTACGGGTCAAAGTACGTTGGTAACCGTAGGGGAAGAGAACATAACATTTGTCATTCTGAGCCTCCGGGTTCAACCAAGGGTCATATTCACCAGGCACCAAACGGAAAGGAAAATGGAATGAAACTTGGAGGGACTACCTGAACTTGTCCAATAAGAAACCATTTTTTCATTTTCCTTTGCAAAACGTTTTGCTATAGGGTGCGCTAATAAATTGGACCCAAGAGTCAGCTGACAGCAGGTGCACTCACAGCAGAACTGTACAGTACTGGCCCACATCTGTTAGGCACACCCAGGACAAGCCACAACATGTTAGTCACCACTGTTATAGCTATTATGGCCAGGGATATAAGGACACTCAGGACAGGAGGGAAATTATCTTCAAATCAGATCTGAATCTGGTGCAGATACAGGACTTTGACACATATTAGACATTGTTTGTTAACCCATGAAAGTTAGCACAAAGTACCCTAAAATTAACCTCCAGAAAGGTCAAACTCAATATAGGAAGGTCAACTGATGCTCTGTAATGTTCATTATAGGGTCAACAATTATTCCTCAAATGCACCTGCATTTCTTAGAAACACTTGCCATGTTGCACAATCAATCTAGCTTTATTAATTGTTGTTTGTCACTTCATCAATTGACGTATGTTTCAATCACAGGTTAACTGTTGGCAGATGTTCCTGTCCTGTGTTCTAATTATGAACTCTAATTGTACTTTGAGCAAACCAATACATTTTTATGACTGGTTTATGTAAGTGTGCAAGCTCTCTCCCACTCCAAAAAATATCAAATAACATGTGTCCTAAGCCAGCATAGTATTGATTGCAGGTGTAGTGTACACTTAACATACCTGTACACATAGCGTCACCTATCACACACTTTATGGACTGTTGCTTGATGCTGTGCAAAGTGCACTGGGCCAATTAACTTTCAAATGGAGGCCAAGAGAATATCCCTAATTGATATGTTCTATTATTATAAGGATATAACTGTCTAGTAATTTATGCATCAATACTTCAGATATTTATGAGGATCTTTTTATTCCACAAAATAGTATAAATAGTGTTATTATCTCTGGTCCTTATGAACCTTAACTTGGGTCTTTGGGCACCCATTGTCAGTGAGGGCCAAGGGAATCTCCAAAATTAGTTTTTGGATGTATGTCTTTTTTCTAGGCCCACCCCACAAATAACCAATTATATAATATGTAGTACTAAAAATAGAATATACTGTATGTATGTATGTAGCCTAAGCAATAGCTTTAGGATGTGGTGAGTCAGTGGTCTGCTCTGTTCGCAAACAAAAATATTTTGCTATGGTAACCATTGACTGAAGTTCACTGTACAAATGGAATAACAATAGCACAATTTGATTCCATGCAAACAAGGACATATCACTGTGTTCCTTCCAAGGGAATTAGCCTACAATGATAAACAGCTGCCTATCTGATTTCAGTTCAATCTGTAAGGACATGTCTAACAACATAGGTTTGAAAATTACTGTAAAAACAGCAGGTGATTGGGAGGCGGGACTAGCACAGGTGGGATCCACAACTTACATCACCATCATTAAGGCTATATAATGGAGTGAACTTCTGACATTAGCAGAAGACTCTCACTGACTGACGAGCCATACACAGCTGAACACGTTTGGATACTCAGTCTACTCTGTACCACAAGTACAAACAGAACTCTTGAAGAGCTCAACAAAGAAACAGAAAGCAAGCGCAAATCAATATGACTGGACAAGGTAATTACGTAACAGCTAATTTTATAGTTTTGTTAAAATTACTATTGAATTTAAGATTTTGCCACAAATGAGACATTGTCCTATGTTTAATTGCTTGACTAAACTATGACTTTCTCATCTCTCCAGATCTAACTGCCATTCTGGACTGTGCTCATCAGCTGCGTAAAGTTGGAGACGGCCTCGCTAGTGACACCCTGGACTGGAGATCCAAATTATTGGAAATATTGACAAAACATTACAAGAATATAATCAAAGTCAAGTGAGGGAGTTCAACCCACTCAGTAAAGATCACAGAAACAAGAAGATAGTATTCTATCTCAGTCCGCGGTTTTGGTAGCTGTGCAGCAGTCCCGCCTGGCCGTTCAGAGGTGCATTTGCAGCCACCTGAGATGGAAGTCAAGAGGACAGTCTGCCTGGACCTGCCCCACAATCCAATATTCAATGGCAAAGTGTCCAGTGCTCACCCCCCCACCATGTCAATGGAGAGTAAAAAGGATCAGTAACATTGTGTAATGGCAAAACCAGTGGACCTCTGCTGGTTTGTCGTTGGGACATTTGGTAGCCCGATGGGCAGCCATTCACATGGACGTCAAACGCGAACATCGGAACCAGAGTTGACAGGACCGATCCTACAAGAAAGTACGATGACAAAGGAGGATTATCAGTTGTTGGGGACATGTTTTGGATCATGGACACATGACTTTGAAGTGCTCTGATGCCTTATGTGAGGCTTACATTCATTGTTTTAAAGAATTGTGCCTTGAGCGATTAAAAGTTGTTTTCAAAATCTGCAATATTTTGAAATGATCTGTATTGGTTGTTCAATAATGTCACAGTCAGATAGTAGGCCGTTTCAGCCAAGTGGTGTGTATGATATAGAAATAATCAAATTCATCTTCATCAGGGAATTGTGATACAAAAAGGGCAGATAAGAATGACAGGAGAGCTACACAGTGCTATATTCAGGCACTTAAAATATCCTTTATTGTGTAGTAAAAAAAAACCTACAGAAGTATAGAGAACACCCTTTCATTTATTACGCTGTACATTCATTTATCAAATTCTACATAATCAGTTTCTCCATACCATATAATCATCATCCCCATCCGATCCCTACACCATACTTGGTCTTTACAGCCTCCAGGTGAGTCAAATGCTCACGGTAGAAGTTACCCCTAACCACAGATCTAGGATCAGATAACCCTACCGCCTGTCCTAACGTTAACCATTACGGGGATCCCCGTGGTATCTGACCCCGTGTCAGTGGTTGGGGACAACTCCTACTCACCGAGTCATGAACAGTACAACCAACAGACAGGCATACAAGAAGAAAGAAAAAGCCCAAACCATTGATGACGACCAACTAAATCTGAATGAAATGTGAATGATATTAAAGCAATAAAAATGTATCAATGGAAAATAAAATACATATGGCATAAAATCACAAGCGTTAAGATTATACTGCCAGATAGGGACACTAAGCCATATAAAATACAATTAGCCTGATTTAGGAGAAGCTTCCACTCCTATCCAGTCATATTTTTCAATACACTAACTAAAGGACAAAGATATTTGTCCGATTTGAGAGAATTTCTTTCTTGAGACTGTACCTCTTCAAAATATGACTTTGCACACATGAACACCCGAAACCAGTTTGTTAAGAGGAGACATGCAATGTCTGGATATCTGCAATAGGATGATAAGAGTTGCAGAGACTAATCTGAAACAGATGGCATTCACAAGCTACAACACTTTAGTACATGGAGAGGGACAGGAAGGAAAACTGAACAGGAATAAAGTTTGTATTGTTTGGTGCCCTGAACAAAAAAAATGGTGCTTGGAATAAAACGTTACAATTTTTCTGTTAGTTTTTTTTATACAAATATTAAACCCTTCCAGATTCCTTGTTGAATGTGCAAAATGGTTTGGAGATGGTTAACATTTATTAGCAAGATAAAACGACACGATGTCTATAGGTCATGTCTAAGAGCTTGTGTAGAATGCACCCTCCTCAAAGTGACTAACGCAAAGAACAAATAATGTTCTGTACGATCATATCAGGTCCTCTGGTAGATCATAGGTCATCATATCAGGTCAGATGATCATGGTGGTAGGTCTGGGCCATGGTGGTAGGTCTGGGCCATGGTGGTCAAGCAAGGCCTAGCAGTATTAAAGTCCCTTCTAAATGGAAGAACAGAGACCTGTGTGGGTGCCAGCTACTGACACAAGTGCTCAAGGTTACACAAGGTCTCACAGTGAACAGAAAGGTCACGTGCCAAATGGCACCCGATTCGCTATATAGTGCACTACTTTTGACCAGAGCCATATAGGGAATAGGGTGCCATTTGGGAGACACCCACAGGGTACTGGATGTCAACCAACTGGCCAGGTAGAGGACAGGACAGTGACTCAGAGGTCAGGGGTAACTGCCCTGTCTCAATACAGAGGGAGAGCCGCCCTCTGTGATCTTAATCATCTCTGCCATCTCCATCATCATATCAGAACATGGGAGTTCTGAGCCCCACAGGCCTGTAGTGTTTTTTAAAGTTCCGTCTGTTTGTTTCCGGTAGGGCTTCATTTGGTGAAGGCGGCCACCACGGCCCACAGCAGCTCGTTGGCGCTGGCCTTGGTGCTCTCTGCCTCTGGCTCCAGGTCCAGCAGCAGACGTACCCTCTTCATGGCCAGGTCATACTGCTCGTCCAGCAATGGGGCGAAGGCGTTCTCCAGCACATCTGAAGAGTGGGCCAGGAAGATCAGGGCCAGCACACGCTTGTCGAAGCGCCCCGGGTCGTTCACCCACTTGTCCAAGACGGACTCCTGGACTTTCTTGACCAGCCTCTGTTTAATGGTGTCGTTGGTCAGTGGGTGTGTGGTCATGTCGAAGAGGAGGAAGTTCTGTTTCTCCGTGGTCAGAACGCCCTTTTCCACAAGATTTTTGGCCAGGCGCTCACGGACATTCCTCAGCTGGTAGTGCAGCTTCAATGGGTTCCACGTCTCACCTGAACATCAAGTCAAAATCGTAAATGGCCTATATTATATATAAAACAAAGATATTTTGTTTAAAATGGACTGGGTATGGGAGAGGGAAAGGAGGGGGCACAGTGAGAGCACCTGTCAAATGTATTGAATCAAATCTACATGAGAATGAAGAAAGCCAGTAAAATAAACAGAGATTTAAGAGAACAGGAGAAGGACGGGGAGGGTAATCCATTTCTGCTCACCGCTCAGCAGCTCTATCCAGCTCTGAACTGTCTCTGGGGGCTGGGTCTCTTTGATATGCTTCAGGGCCTCGTCCAGCAACACGTCTCCTGTAGGAGCGTCCGACTTACAGATCACCTGACCAAAAATAAACCCGTTTCAAAAAGGTCAAACACACATAGGTTTACACCGCTAGTGTTAGCATACACTGCTAGTCCTCCAAACATTGCAACACACGTCAGACAACCTCGTCAGCATAAACACGCAGAAGGCCAAGGCTGTGTTGCCCGGCTCAGATGTCTCATGTGGCACGCAACCATTGGTTGATACGTCAGACTGTGCAGTCGGGCACCAGACTGCTATAACATATCATGTGATTAGCTGATCCTTAAAATACCCATCCAGGCATTGTATGATTTGATATGCATCAGCAACGACTCAGAGCTGCCAATCAAAGCTCGGACATTCCATCAATTGGCATGTCCGAATTGACATTTTGGACTCTGACCCCTCCCACTCCAGATCAGAGTTGTTATTGTCTAGGGGTATTATGACAAAACGAGTACCAATACGGACATGAGGAATTTGCCGGAAACAATGTAATTTTCTGTAATCGGAGAAAGCCAAAAGCCAGAATTTCTCATATCACTCAAGCCATGCCAAATACTGCCTCAACAGGCTGATTCTGCTGTCAGTAAAGACACGGACAGGTGTTGGCCATGATTGGATTAGGAAAAGCCTCTCTCGTTTTCCCAGACAGATACGTCTCTTGCACAAACGCTACGGCTCCCACTTTCACTCACAACTCTCTCCAAACATTGTGAATCAAAATCCATAGATAACTAGAAGAAAAGCGGCTAGCTATCAATCTAGTTATATTTTCAGTCGACTTTTCTGAGGTCATATCATGGAAGTTTTTGCTATTGGTTATTACTTTATCAGTCAACTCAATTGCATTGGTGAAGCTGCTCTCCCGCCCCGTAATTCCCCAGATACACACGCAAGGCTCCCCTTACACTCACTCACCTTAGGAATCAACTCACCAGTCCAAACTGTTTGGACTGGAGAATCACAATCCATAGCTAGTCATTGTTGTTCTAGCTATCAATTTAGTTTTACTTTATACCACCATATGGTTGTTTTTCTCTGTCTACTTGGTGTTGTCTTGTGGGCTTCTTTGTCTGTCTGCATCGGCTATTCCATTGCTGAAGAAGACATTTGTCATCATGCGCTATGCCAGTGCATGCTTGCTGTTATTATTTCCCCCAGATATGTTTTTTGAGCAACAGATCATTAGAAAATAAAATGACAAAATGTAAATAGTTGGGATAAGTTTTGCTCCTCTCGAAAGTGAAATGTAGCCTAGGCTTCTAGGAAGAGCCAACTAAATCGTAAGAAATAAATGCAGGCAGCAGTAGCCAGCCATGCATTATTTATGAACCTATTTTGTTGATAATTAGGACTATGAAAGTAAGTCATGTGCCTTTCAGATGTCGGGATCGTGAACGATGTGTGAATGAGTGAAGGAACATCAGAAGCGCTCTGAGCGTTTTCCGATCGCGAGTAAATCCAATTACCAGTATCCTATTAAGTAGTAAACGGATAGGATTACAAATACAAGTATGATGAGTTCGGGACAGCCCTATTATCATCGTCGGGTGAAGACGGAAGTCCGGCTGTTTGGCAGGCGACCAAGTTTATCTGTGTGTTTTAATATAAGGTTTGTGAGTGCTCACCTTTCTGGCCAACAGACTTTTCCTCCTCATGCCACAAGCCTCTAGCTGCAGTCTTCCTCTCAAAGCCAGTTCAATGACCATACACCCTCGAAGACCAGAAGAAATGCAGTCATTCCAGAAGGAAGTGTATCCCTGTTGGAAAAAATTGTAATGAGTCCGTATTGCTTCACAGGGTTAGCGACACTTCCTGGATAAATAAAACAGACATACAAGTGACACGCCACAAAGTGACACGTTTGATAACCTTCAGGTTGTAATGTTGAATATTACATGAAAATACAGCTAGTAATGTTAGTTAACTACCTAAATGTAGGAATAGCACATTATTATGTTAGCTAACTAGTTAACGTTAGCTGGTTAGAACGTAAACAAACCAGCTAACTTTAGCAAGCTAACTCAGCTCGCTAGCACAACAGGCTAACGACAATAACTAGCTAACATACCTCTCGATCTTTCAATCCCAACAGCAACACTTCTTCCATCAACGTCAGTCGAGTTTCTTTGGAGTCTCCCTTCTCGTCCTCTTCCTCTTGGCGTGGCTCGTAGTCCTCATCCTCGGACCCCCTCTCCTTGTCGGCAGCTGCATTACGAGAGGCCTCGGTCCTCCTCTGCACCAGGCCCGAACTTCGCTGTGTTAGGGAAGTCATCTGGATGCACGTCCAAACAACAGATAAATACAAATGATTTCTGTACCTCAAGATGGTTTTAGGGTTTCCGATGCATAAATGAACACGGCTGTCGTAAACTGTGGTGTAGATCAAGTGAATATTCGAATAAATACAGCAGCAAACCTGCAACAGATTCCTACTTTGATACTTTCAACTTCCTGAACCAATATGGCGACAAGTGATGACGTCCGATGAGGATGCGCTCGCTCTTCTCTATTCTCTCTCTCAATTTCAATTTAATGGGCTTTATTGGCTTGGGAAACATATGTTTACATTGCCAAGCAAGTGAAATAGATAATAAACATAATAGTGAAATAAACAATACCAAATTAATAGTAAACATTACACTCACAGAAGTTCCAAAATAATAAAGACATTTGAAATGTCATATTATTTCTATATACACGAAGGTTTGGGAATCACTTCATTTTAAGTGGTTGTAGAATTTAACAGCTCTTTTCTGGATTTTGATAATTAGCGGGTATCGGCCTAATTCTGCTCTGCATGCATTACTTGGTGTTTTACATTACACACAGAGGATGTTTGTGCAGAATTCTGCATGCAGAGTCTCAATTTGGTGTTTGTGCCATACTTTGAATTCTTGGTTCCAACATAGGTTAATGCTCCTCTCCATTCTCTTTCTACAACCACATACATTAATTTCTTCCTAGATCTATTTTTTATTTTTTTATTTCACCTTTATTTAACCAGGTAGGCAAGTTGAGAACAAGTTCTCATTTACAATTGCGACCTGGCCAAGATAAAGCAAAGCAGTTCGACACATACAACGACACAGAGTTACACATGGAGTAAAACAAACATACAGTCAATAATACAGTATAAACAAGTCTATATACGATGTGAGCAAATGAGGTGAGATAAGGGAGGTAAAGGCAAAAAAAAGGCCATGGTGGCAAAGTAAATATCTCTCTGGTGACCAGAGAGATATACCTGCTACATAACCCCTTCCTAAAGAACAAACATTATTTAACACTACTAGAAAGACAGGGTAGAATTCTGTTTGTTGTGATTCTATGTTAAATGTATACATAATTTAGTCATTATTCATAAAAAAATCCCATAACACATAGTTAAAGTATGGGGATTCTATTGGGGGGATATACAGTTGAAGTCGGAAGTATACATACATTTAGGTTGGAGTCATTAAAACTTGTTTTTAAACCTCTCCACAACAAACTATAGTTTTGGCAAATCTACTTTGTGCATGACACAAGGAATGTTTCCAACAATTGTTTACAGACAGATTATTTAACTTAGAATTCCCTGTACCACAGTTCCAGTGGGTCAGGAGTTTTACATATAGTAAGTTGACTGTGCCTTAAACAGCTTGGAAAATTCCAGAAAATTATGTCAAGGCTTTAAAAGCTTCTGATAGGCTAAGTGACATCATTTGAGTCAATTGGAGGTGTACCTGTGGATGTATTTCAAGGCCTACCTTCAAACTCAGTGCCTCTTTGCTTGACATCATGGGAAAATCTAAATAAATCAGCTAAAACCTCTGGAAAAAAATTGTAGACCTCCACAAGTCTGGTTCATCCTTGGGAGCAATTTCCAAATGCCTGAAGGTACCACGTTCATCTGTACAAACAATAGTATGCAAGTATAAACACCATGGGACCACGCAGCTGTCATACCGCTCAGGAAGGAGACTCGTTCTGTCTCCTAGAGATGAATGTACTGTGGTGCGAAAAGTGCAAACCGCCATAAAAAAGCCAGACTACAGTTTGCAACTGCACATGGGGACAAAGATCGTACTTTTTGGAGAAATGTCCTCTGGTCAAACCTGACTCAGTTACACCAGCTCTGTCAGGAGGAATAGGTCAAAATTCACCCAACTTATTGTTGGAAGCTTGTGGAAGGGTACCTGAAACGTTTGTCCCAAGTTAAACAATTTAAAGGCAATGCTACCAAATACTAATTGAGTGTATGTAAACTACTGACCCACTGGGAATGTGATGAAAGAAATTAAAGCTGAAATAAATAATTCTCTATTTTCTGACATTTCACATTCTTAAAATAAAGTGGTGATCCTAACTGACCTAAGACAGGGAATGTTTTACTTGGATTAAATGTCAGGAATTGTAAAAAAAAAACTGAGTTTAAATGTATTTGGCTAAGGTGTATGTAAACTTCTGACTTCAACTGTAGGTAGCACACATGAGGAAATGTTTTTCTGTTTAACTAATTTCCTTATTTCTAGTCAGATGTAAAATACACACGCGCACAGAGCACAAACATGGACTCAGGTATACCCACTCAACCATGTTTGTGTCCTGCAAAACATTTCTACCTAATGCGTTCTCATATGCATCTTCCTGTGTTGTCGATCCTGTCGCTAAGAAGTTTAATTCAATTTTTTTAATTCAAAATGTAATGTTCTTTATTTTTTACTATTTTCTACATTGTAGAATAATAATGAAGACATCATAACTATGAAATAACACATATGGAATCATGTAGTAACTAAAAAAGTGTTATGCAAATCTAAATATATTTTACTTTTGAGATTCTTCAAATAGCCACCCTTTGCCTTGATGACAGCTTTGCACATTCTTGGCATTTTCTCAACCAGCTTCCAGAGGTAGTCACCTGGAATGTATTTCAATTAACAGGTGTGCCTTCTAAAGAGTTAATTTGTGGAATTTCTTTCCTTCTTAATGTGAGTGACAAGGTAGGAGGGTATACAGAAGAAACCCCTATTTGGGAGAAGACCAAGTCCATATTATGGCAAGAACAGTTCAAATAAGCAAAGAGAAATTACAGTCCATCATTACTTTAAGACATGAAGGTCAGTCAATACCAAAAATGTCAAGAACTTGAGTTCAAGTTCAAGTGCAGTTGCAAAAACCATCCAGCGCTATGATGAAACTAGCTCTCATGAGGACCGCCACAGGAATGGAAGACCCAGAGTTACCTCTGCTGTAGAGGATACCTTCATTAGAGTTTCCAGCCTCAGAAATTGCAGCCCAAATAAATGCTTCGCAGAGTTCAAGTAACAGACACATCTCAACATTAACTGTACAGAGAAGGCTGTGTGAATCAGGCCTACATGGTCGAATTGCTGCAAAGAAACCACTACTAAAGGACACCAATAATAAGAAGAGACTTGCTTAGGCCAAGAATCACGAGCAATGGACATTAGACCGGTGGAAACTTGTCCTTTGGTCTGGAGTCCAAATTGGAGATTATTGGTTCCAACCGCTGTGTTTTTATGATACTTTGGTGTGGGTGAATGGATGATCTCTGCATGTGTAATTCCCATCGTAAACTATGGAGGAGGAGTTGTTATGGTGTGGGGGTGCTTCGCTGGTGACACTGTCTGTGATTTATTTAGAATTCAAGGCAAACTTAACCAGCATGGCTTACCACCCACTAAGTCAATACCTAGTTTAATGCAGGGTCTTGGTGGTAGTTCAGGTGGTTGAAGTGGTTGGTCTTCGTGCAGTGGCTGGTTTAGCACACAAGCTGAGCAATTTCTGATCAGTCTTTCAACATCTAAGCAAACTTGCCTCCATATAGAACATTTATGAAGTGTTCTACTGCCCACATGCATCCAAGAGCTTCTCGCTCGATCTGAGACTATCTTCTCTCTGTAGGGGTCAGTGAACGACTTGCATAAGTGGTTGGCTTATTCTATCAATTTTTCTGTTACCGTTGTCCTACTGGGCTTGCGTCACTAATCACTAATGTTGGTACATCAAGTTTGAAGTATGCGAGACCTGGTTCACTATTCTGGGCTGTTTTCATTTCTCTAAAAATGTTCTCTGTTTCGGATGTCCATTCCCACTCTTGACCTTTTTTGATCAGTTTCCGTAGTGTTTCTGAGAGGTTTGCGTAGTTTGGTATGAATTTCATGGGAAGTCCACATTTCCCCAGGAAAGTACGTAGTTCTCCTGCATTCTCTGGTTTTGGTGCTCTTCCTACAACCTCAACTTTCTGTGGGTCTGGTTTTATCCCTGCTGCCGTGACTAAATGTCCAACGATTTCAATCTGCTTTAGACTAAAGATGCATTTTTCCTTGTTAAGTGTCAGTCCTCTGTCTTGGAATCTTTGAAACACTTTCCTTAGTCTCTGACCCAGTTCATTTTCATTTTCAGCGAAGACAACAACATCATCATTGTAGCAAACTACACCTTGTAATCCAAATAGTATGAAGTCCATGGCTATCTGATAGGCCTCAGGTGTGCTTGATAATCCAAAAACAAACTTTCTTGAATCTGTAGCATCCTCTCTGTGTGATGAATGTTGTCAGGTTTCTTGATTCTGGGGCTAGTTTAACTTGCCAAAATCCTTTTCTCGCATCCAGTTTTACAAACACTTTCGCTCCTTGCATTGCTTGCAGTATACTGTCTACTGTGGGAACTGGCTGTCGTTGTCATATCAAATCAAACTTTATTTGTCACAGGCGCCGAATACAACAAGTAGATGAAATGCTTACTTACAAGCCCTTAACCAACAGTGCAGTTCAAGAAGAGTTAAGAAAATATTTACCCAAATAAAATTAAAAATAATGAAAAGTACCATAATAAAGGCCTCACGGGTGGTGCAGTGGTTAAGGGCGCTGTACTGCAGCGCCAGCTGTGCCACCAGAGACTCTGGGTTCGCGCCCAGGCTCTGTTGTAACCGGCCGCGACCGGGAGGTCCGTGGGGCGACTGGCCTAGCATCGTCCGGGTTAGGGAGGGGTTGGCAGGTAGGGATATCCATGTCTCATCATGCACCAGCGACTCCTGTGGCGGGCCGGGCGAAGTGCGCGCTAACCAAGGTTGCCAGGTGTTTCCTCTGACACATTGGTGCGGCTGGCTTCCGGGTTGGATGCACGCTGTGTTAAGAAGCAGTGCGGCTTGGTTGGGTTGTGTATCGGATGACTCATGACTTTCAACCTTCGTCTCTCCGGAGCCCGTACGGGAGTCGTAGCGATGAGACAAGATAGTAGCTACTAAACATTTGGATACCACGAAATTGGGGAGAAAACGGGGTTAAAAAAAAATAAAAATACCATAATAACATAACAATAACGAGGCTATATACAGGGGGTACCGGTACTGAATCAGTGTGCAGGGCTACAGGTTAGTTGAGGTAATTTGTACATGTAGGTAGGGGTGAAGGGACTATGCATAGACAATGAACAGTGAGTAGCAGCAAGGTATAAAACAATCAGAGGTGGGGTCAATGTTGTCTGGTGGCCATTTGATGAGTTGTTCAGCAGTCTTATGGCTTGGGGTTAGAAGCTGTTAAGGAGCCTTTTGGTCCTAGACTTGGCGCTCCGGTACCGCTTGGGTGACTGGAGTCTCTGACAATATTATGGCCTTTCCTCTGACACTGCTTATTATATAGGTCCTGGATTGCAGGAAGCTTGGCCCCAGTGATGTACTGGGCCGTACCTACTATCCTCTGTAGCACCTTACGGAGAGATGCCGAGCAGTAGCCATACCAGGCGGTGATGCAACCGGTCAGGATGCTCTCGCTGGTGCAGCTGTAGAACTTTTTGAGGATCTGGGAACCCATGCCAAGTCTTTCAGTCTCCTGAGGGGGAAAAGGTTTTGTTGTTCCCTCCTCACGACTGTCTTGGTGTGTTTGGACCATGATAGTTCGTTAGTGATGTGGACACCAAGGAACTTGAAACTCTTCGACCCGCTCCACTACAGCCCCGTTGATGTTAATGGGGGCCTGTTCGGCACGCCTTTTCCTGTAGTCCACGATCAGCTCCTTTGTTTTGCTCACATTGAGTGAGAGGTTGTTGTCCTGGCACCACACTGCCAGTTCTCTAACCTTCTACCTATCTGCTGTCTCATCATTGCCAGTGATCAGGCCTACCACTGTTGTGTCGTCAGCAAACTTAATGATGGTGTTGGAGTCGTGTTTAGCCACGCAGTCGTGGGTGAACAGGGAGTACAGGAGGGGACTGAGTACACACCCCTGAGGGGCCCAAGTGTTGAGGATCAGAGTGGCAGACATGTTGTTGTCTACCCTTACCACCTGTGGGGCGGCCCGTCAGGAAGTCCAGGATCCAGTTGCAGAGGGAGGTGTTTAGTCTCACGGTCCTTAGCTTAGTGATGAGCTTCATACGCACTATGGTGTTGAACGCTGAGCTGTAGTCAATGAACAACATTCTCACATAGGTGTTCCTTTTGTCCAGGTGGGAAAGGGCAGTGTGGAGTGCGATTGAGATTGCATCATCTGTGGATCTGTTGGGGCGGTATGCAAATTGGAGTGTGTCTAGGGTATCCGGAAGGATGCTGTTGATGTGAGCCGTGACCAGCCTTTCAAAGCATTTCATGGCTACCGACGTGAGTGCTACGGGTCGGTAGTCATTTAGGCAGGTTACCTTAGTGTTCTTGGGCACAGGGACTATCGTGGTCTGCTTGAAACATGTAGGTATTACAGACTCAGTCAGGGAGAGGTTGAAAATGTCAGTGAACACACTTACCAGTTAGTCCGCGTGTGCTTTGAGTACACGTCCTGGTAATCCATCTGGCCCCGCGGCTTTGTGAATGTTGACCTGTTTCAAGGTCTAGCTCACATCAGCACGAGAGGACCGGAACTTGAACATGGCTTCTCCGATTAAATTCCTTCCAATGCCTGTATCAATGATAATTTTCAGCTTTTGACCACTGACTTTCACTGTTTCTTTCCCCACTTGATCGATTGAATAGACTAACTCGTCTGAGTCAGATCCAGATTCGTTCACAGCTCTAACTGGTTTGTCAGTCTTTTTTTTTGTCCCCTTGCTTTTGTTCTTTTGTATTGTCTTTTTTTCTACAGACCCTTGCATAATGGCCTGTTTTCTTACAGTACAAGCATTAAGCTTGTTTAGCTCCACATTCATCTGCTTTGTATGTTGTCAGTCCACATCTGAAACACTTGGTGTCACTATTGCATTCCTCTGCATCAGTGCTTTGGTTTCCGTTTCTCGCTCTGCCTCTCTGTTTATTAACATTTGCTCATCTTCCAGTATAATTAGCATGACTGTCTTTAGCCTTGCCAAAATGATCAGAAAGCTTTTGATTCTGCCTGTGCTGCTTCAAATATTCTAGCAACGGTGAGCGCTCTTTGTAGTGTTAACCCTTCTTCCTGCAGCAATTTTTCTCTCAGTCTTTTGTATGTGCATTTTTCCACCTGCTGATCCTTCAACATGTCTGAGTCCAGAGCATCAAATACATGATTTAGTCAGTTCTCTTAATGTGTTCACATCAACATCTATAGTTTTGTCTTGAGCCTGTGCTCTTTGTCTAAACTTGTGCCTTTCCAACACTACATGTCTCTGCGGTGTAAAGTAGGAATCAAGCACGTCTACAGTCTGTGCGAATATACCTTTTTCTCTGGATAGAACGGGAAGATTCTCTGTGCTGGTGCTCCAATACAATGTAGCAATGTAGCTCATCTCATTGGGTTCGCGGCTCCTACGGTTCCACTGGTGATTTCAAATAAGTTGGAAGATTCCATCCATATCTTGTAGTCCGTGTACAAGTCTGCTGCTTCAAGATTCAATGGAATTGACGGGGCTAACTGACCATAAGCAAGAACAGGTGGCTGTAGTCTACTAACCTGTACCTCCGCACATTGACTCGGTACAGGTACCCCCTGTATATAGCCTCGTTATTGTAATTTTATTGTGTTACTTTTTTTTGCTTTAGTTTATTGAGTTAATATTTTCTTAACACTTATTTTCTGAAAACTGCATTGTTTTTAAGGTCTTGTAAGTAAGCAATTCACGGTAAGGTCTACTACACCTGTTGTATTTGGTGCATGTGACAAATACACATTTATTTGATTTTGTTACATGCTAACTTGTTTTTTTAATGTGTTTGAAAGTGTAGTCAGTTTCATTCATGTCCTTGAGGTATGTTTACAGTGCTTCATTCATGTCCTTGAGGTATGTTTAGTGCTTCATTCCTCGTCGCCATAAATGTTGCGTTGTTGAATTAAAGAAGTGGTCCTGGTTCTTGTTTAACTCGCTTTAATAGCAACTAGTACTTTTCTAGGTTTCACAGTTCATAGCCATTTTCATTCTCTTGTTCTAGTCCTGTCTTCATCACTAGGAAAAGGAAACTGAAGTAGGTGATCTCGTGATATTCCAATCACTATACTACAGTATCTTTCATAGAAATAAATTATAAATTATATTAATAAAACAAAAGGTTAAATTACTACAAACATTTATAGGGTTATGGTTTCCCATATTTTCATGTTACAGTGCTTGTTTACGGAAAACAGATGGAAGACAAAGGCATACCTGTGCTAATTATCTATCTGTGTCTCCGAACACCTGTGTGTGAATGGAAGACGGATGCCATAAACGTGCTGTCGATGAAAAATACTGTCGGCTGCAACTGTGTCAAAACAGGTTAGAGCACCATACAGTAAATATGGATTATGTATTTGTGAAATTATTTTGATGTGATATCAAAGTAGAGGGCTTTATGTTTCTAGAACCATAGCCCAATTGAGAATCAATTCACATTTAGATGGAGTATTTGGCTGTTTTCGCCTCTAAACAAAACTATAAGGAGAAGCATTAGGCTCCTCTAGCCCATTATTGAGCTAGGCCTACAAAATAAACTCAAGGTAAGATACATTTGACCCAGACATGTTGTAACAGGAATTTCCAGGTGAACAAGAAGGAGTGCAGTCGTTGATAATATCAATCAAAAATAATTTAGGTTTAATTACAAGTTGCAACCTTCAGCACCGAAACAGAGAAAATATCTAACGGGACTCTTGGAGACAGGCCCTTGATATTCTAATCAGACAGTAGAAGATGTTTTCTAAATATCAGCCCGAGAGGCTGTATCAAATGACTTTGCCAGCTGCTACCGGCTGGCTTCCGGGTTAAGTGGGCATTGTGTCAAGAAGCAGTGCGGCTTGTTTGGGTTGTGTTTCGGAGGACGCACGGCTCTCGATCTTCGCCTCTCCCGAGTCCATACGGGAGTTGCAGCGATGAGACAAGACTGTAACTACCAATTGGATACCAATAAATTGGGGAGAAAAAGGGGTAAAAAAATAAATAAAAACAATTCTTAATGTCATCAATATAATAATAATCAGTGCCCTCGGTCCTTGTACCTTCATTAGCTCTGGCATCAATCACTATCAAACTATATGAGAACAATCCATACCATTCAGTATCAGGGTCTTTCCAAGAAATGGGTGCCTTTTGAACATGCAAACTTTTAAGAAACTTTAAAATATCTTCCAACATTGAATTGCATCGAGGATATGTTTAGGTTACGGAAAACACTTGTTCCATCTCAGGCATTAAAATCCTATGAATTAAGAGCATTTTATCTTCACTTGTACCACACTGTCTGGTGTCTTTCAACCCTGTTACGGAGTCTTATATAACTGTCAAACTGTTATTTAAAAGCGTGTTTGAGATAAATCCAACATTTTCTCATTGATCAAGTATCCTTGGAACAAATAAACTTGCATATAATATCAAACTGATAAAGTTAGTTTTGGCCTCTAACAGGGTTGAGATAGGCCATTAATCATCATGTGGTGAAAAGCATGGGACCACATAGTGTTCATGAAACCACATGGTGTTCCACACAGAATTAAAGTTTAATATCATTCTAGTTTTTATAAAATTAACTGAGCGAACAGGGTTGACGCGATGAGCTCGATCACTTGAGTCAAAGATGACTGAGGTGGTCGCCAACGAGTCGGCAGCTCTGGATGTTCTGCTTACTCCGGCCCCAATCCCCGGGACTCGAAAGAGGAAGCGGTGGCGAAAAGAGGCAGGCGAGGTGGCCTCCTAACTAGATTACTTTGGCAAACAAATAGACCGCTATTGCCTTCTGTTCTGTTGGCGAATGTGCAGTCACTGGAGAACAAACTGGATGAAATCCGTTCAAGACTATCCTATCAACGGGACCTGAAGAATTCTATATTTTTCTGAGTCTTTATTTTTTGTTTTACTTCACTGAACAAGGACATGCATAATGTACTGTATATCTTGCGGGTTTCTCCATGCATCATCTGGACCTCACGGCAGCCTCAGGTAAGACTAAGGGGGAAGGTGTGTTTCTTTGTTAACAGCAGCTGGTGCACGATCTCTAATGTTTAGGAAGTCTCAAGTTTTTGCTCGAGTTAGAATTAGAATACCTCACGAGTTAGAATACCTCACGATAAGCTGCAGGCTGTACCAGGCCGTTTTGTAGCTGTCTACAAAATGATGCTGGCACTAAGAACACACTCAATGAGCTGAAGAGGGCCATAAGCAAAAAAGAAAATGCACATCCAGAGGCGGCGCTCCTAGTGGCCGGTGATTTTAATGCAGGGAAACTAAAATCCGTTATACCTCATTTTTACTAGCATGTCACCTGTGCAACTCGAAGTGGCAAAACTTTTGATCACCTCTATTCCACACACAGAAACGCATACAAGGCTCTCCTTCGCCCTCCCTTTGACAAATCTGACTATAACTCTATCCTCCTGATACCTGCTTACAAGCAAAACAGACAGGAAGTACCAGTACCAGCGCAGTACAAAAGTGGTCTGATGAAGCGGATGCTAAGCTACAGAACTATTTCAACAGCACAGACTGGAATCGAGGAGTTTGCATCAGTTACTTGATGTGGAATAGAGTTCCATGTAGTCATGGCTCTATGTAGTACTGTGCGCCTCCCATAGTCTGTTCTGGACTTGGGGACTGTGAAAAGACCTCTTGTGGCATGTCTTGTGGGGTATGCATGGGTGTCCGAGCAGTGTGCCAGTACTTTGGACAGACAGCTCGGTGCATTCAACATGTCAATACCTCTCATAAATAAAAGTAGTGATGAAATCAATCTCTCCTCCACTTTGAGCCAGGAGAGATTGACATGCATATTATTAATATTAGCTCTCTGTGCACATCCAAGGGCCAGCCGTGCTGCCCTGTTCAGAGCCAATTGCAATTTTCCTAAGTCCTTTTTTATGGCACCTGACCACACGACTGAACAGTAGTCAAGGAGCGACAAAACGCAGGCCTGTAGGGCCTTGTTGATACTATTGTTAAGAAGGCAGAGCAACACTTTATTATGGACATACTTCTCCCCATCTTAGCTACTATTGTATCAATATATTTTGACCATGAGAGTTTACAATCTAGGGTTACTCCAAACAGTTTAGTCATCTCAACTTGCTCAATTTCCACATGATTTATTACAAGATTTAGTTGAGGTTTAAGGTTTAGTGAATGTTTTGTCCCAAATACAATGCTTTTAGTTTGAGAAACATTTAGGGCTAAATTATTCCATGCCACCCACTCTCAAACTAACTGTAACTCGTTGTTAAGTGTTGCAGTCATTTCAGTCGCTGCAGTTGCTGATGTGCATAGTGTTGAGTCAATCGCATACATAGACACTCTGGCTTTACTCAAAGTCGTTAGTTAGTAGAAATTGAAAAAAGCAAGGGGCCTTAACAGCTTCCCTGGGGAATTCCTGATTCTACCTGGATTATGTTTGAGAGGCTTCCATTAAAGAATACCCTCTGTGTTCTGTTAGACAAGTAACTCCTTATCCACATTATAGCAGAGGGTGTAAAGCCATAACATACGTTTTTTTCCAGCAGCAGAATATGATCGCTACTGTCAAAAGCTGCACTGAAGTCTAACAAGACAGCCCCGACAATAATTTTATCATCAGTTTCTCTCAGCCAATCAGTCATTTGTGTAAGTGCTGTGCTTGTTCAATGTCCTTCCCTATAAGCGTGCTGAAAGTCTGTTGTCATTTTCTTTACTGTGAAATAGCATTGTATCTGGTCAAACACAATTTTTCCAGAAGTTTACTAAAGTTTGGTAACAGGCTGATTGGTCGGCTATTTGAGCCAGTAAAGGGGGCTTTACTATTCTTGGGTAGCGGAATGACTTTAGCTTCCCTCTAGGCCTGAGGGCACACACTTTCTAGTAGGCTTAAATTGAAGATGTGGCAATATCGTCTGCTATTATCCTCAGTAGTTACCCATCCAGATTGCCAGACCCCGGTGGCTTGTCATTGTTGATAGACAACAATAATTTTTTCACCTCTTCTACACTGACTTTACGGAATTCATTCAAATGTACAATTCTTGTCTTTCATAATTTGGTCCGATATACTTAGATGTGTATTGTCAGTTTTTGTTGCTGGTATGTCATCCCTAAGTTTGCTTATCTTGCCAATTAAAAAGTAATTGAAGTAGTTGGCAATATCAGTGGGCTTTGTGATGAATGAGCCATTGGATTCAATGAATGAGCCGAGTTAGCATTTAATGTGCCCCAAAGGTTTTTACTATCGTTCTTTATAGAATTTATCTTTGTTTCATAGTATAGTTTATTTTTATTTAGTTTAGTCACATGATTTCTTAATTTGCAGTACGTTTGCCAATCAGTTGGGCTGCCAGACTTATTTGCCATACCTTTTGCCTCATCCCACTCAACCATAACATTTTTCAATTCCTCATCAATCCAAGGGGATTTAACCATTTTTACAGTCATTTTCTTAATGGGTGCATGCTTATTAGTAACTGGAATAAGCAATTTCATAAATGTGTCAAGTGCAGCGTCTGGTTGCTCCTCATTACACACCATAGACCAGCAAATATTCTTTACATCACCAACATATGAATCACTACAAAACTTCTCGTATACACAACATTAGGCCCAGTCTTTGGAACTTTGGTTTTCCTAGATTTGGCTATTATATTGTGATCAGTACATCCTATGGATTTGGACACTGCTTTAAAGCAGCATTAGTACAGATGTGATCAATACATCTTGATGATTTAATTCCTGTGCTGTTTGTAACTACCCTGATAGGTTGACTGACAACCTGAACCAAGTTGCAGGCACTGGATAACAGTTTTAATGTTTTTCTTGAGTGGACAGCCTGATGAAAGCCAGTCAATATTTAAATCATCCAGAAAATATACTTCTCTGTTGATATCACATACATTATCAAGCATTTTACACATGTTATCCAGATACTGACTGTTAGCACTTGGTGGTCTATAGCAGCCTCCCACCAGAACGGGCTTTAGGTGAGGCAGATGAACCTGTAGCCATATTACTTCAATAGTATATAACATTAGATCGTCTCTGAGCTTTATAGGAATGGGGTTCTGAATATAGACTGCAACACCGCCCCTGTTGGCATTTCTGTCTTTTCAGTAGTGTTATAACCATGTATTGCTACTACTGTATCATCAAAGGTATTATCTAAGTGAGTTTCAGAGATAGTCAGAATATGAATGTCATCTGTTACAAGCAAGTTATTGACGTCATGGACCTTATTTCTCAGGCTGCATATGTTAATATGGGCTATAGCACTTTTTAGCACTTGTAGCACTTTTTGGGTTGCTTGATCGTTTTTAATTCTTTACTGGGAAGCTCCACTGTTTTACTGTTTATCAGAAGTAGACTTACTCATGCTTTTTACATTGGAGCTGATAGTGCAGGCTGACCTGCACAAAGTAGTCTTCCTACTAGGGCACACCGCCTCAGTGCTAACAGTGTAACTCTGGTTCATAGGCTCATGATTACTGCATACAATAGCTGTAGGATCAACAGAAATATTTGGTGCAATTAGGGGCACATAAATTAAGTTACTTAGATTTTGTGTTGCCAATGCCCCTAGCATCACGTACATTAGATGCAGCGTTATGACGACTCATTGTCACAATGGTAGTGATTAACTGAGCTGGTCTTGGATCATTGAACAGTCATTGTTTCAACGCAGCCTTGAGATGTCCAGGAGCCAAGATGATTTGGGTGGACTCCATCATGCCTGTAGAGTATCTTCTGTTTCCAGAAGGTGTCAGTTATCTATAAAAGTGACTCCAGCAGAGCTACAGTTGTATTTTAGACAGATGTGTAATGCCAGCAGTCTGCTGAATCTTTCACACCCGCGGCCCAACAATGGTACTGGACCTAAAATTATTAGTCGTTTTTGGAGTCTTTTAATGCTAAAATCCGTTTTTAAAAAAATCAATTTGGTGTGTAGTATTGATCCCTGTTGGGGAACCCGAATCTTCTGTTTTTTTCCCTTCGAGAGATAACAGAAGCAAACACACACACATTCAAGTCTGGCCCCCATAAATGCAATGAAAGCCCTCTGTGGGTAATATACAATCCATACCACAAGCTGGCAGACTTAAAGCAAAGAATACGATTTTCAACTACAAACAGTACTGATACTGGTAGCACTGTTGTTGTAGAATAAGTCTTGTTAGTAGTAATAATCACATTTATATTTTCTGCTCTACTAGCCCAAAGAGACTAACTTTTGATATAGTAATCTAAAGGAATACCTTATCCATTTTCATTATTTACAGCCCCCCTGCCGCCTCCTTCCGCTCTCTCTTTCTTTCTTTCTCTCTCGCTTTGTCTTTCTTTGTCTTTCTTTCTTTCTCTCTCTCTTTGTCTTTCTCTCTCTCTCTATCAAGTTCAATTTCAATTCAATTCAAGGCACTTTATTGGCATCGGAAACATATGTTAACATTGCCAAAGCAAGTGAAGTAGATAATAAACAAAAGTGAAATAAGTAATAGAAATTAAAATTAAACATTACACTCACAAAAGTTCCAAAATTATAGACATTTCAAATGTCATATTATGTGCAAATAGTACAAAAGAGAAAATAAACATAAATATGGGTTGTATTTACAATGACTACAGCTGCCATTCTCAATAGCAAGGCTATGCTCACTGAGTCTGTACATAGTCAACGTTTTCCTTAAGTTTGGGTCAGTCACAGTGGTCAGGTATTCTGCCACTGTGTACTCTCTGTTTAGGGCCAAATAGCATTCTAGTTTGATCTGTTTTTTTGTTAATTCTTTCCAATGTGTCAAGTAATTATCTTTTTGTTTTCTCATGATTTGGTTGGGTCTAATTGTGTTGCTGTCTCTGTTTGTGTTTGTGAACAGAGCCCCAGGACCAGCCTGCTTAGACTCTTCTCCAGGTTCATCTCTCTGTAGGTGATGGCTTTGTTATGGAAGGTTTGGGAATCACTTCCTTTTAGGTGGTTGTAGAAGTTAATGGCTCTTTTCTGGATCATGCTCTGCATGCATTATTTGGTGTTTTACGTTGTACACAGAGGATTTTGCATGCAGAGTCTCAAGTTGTTGTTTGTCCCATTTTGTGAATTCTTGGTTGGTGAGCGGACCCCAGACCTCACAACCATAAAGGGCAATGGGTTCTATAACTGATTCAAGTATTTTTAGCCAGATCACTTCTCTCTCTCTCTCTCTCTCTCGCTCTGTCTCTCGCGCTGTCTCTCGCTTGCGCTCTCTCAATGGCTTTTCTTTCTTTCTTTCTCTCTCAATCTTTCTCTTTTTTTCTCTCTCTCTTACGAACTCTCTTTCTCTCTTACTAACTCTCTTTCTCTCTTACTAACTCTCTTTCTCTCTTTTTTTCTCTCTGTCTTTCCCCCTCTCTCTCTGTGTGATCTGACATCTCCAATTTGAGAAGAGAATATACAAGTAGTAACATTTATCACACATGGCCCTGAATTCCCAGAGTGAAAAGCTGCCCTTTTGCCCTCCCTGCTCACAGTTAAATGGAATAGCTTCAGCAATCCTGTGAGAAAAGAGTGGAGAAGCTTCGTTCCAGCAAAAAAATACCATCTCAATTCCCAGTGTTCAGATTTAGAAAACATTTCTGGGAACGAAAACTGTGTTTTAGGATAACGATGGTGATGAGGATGATGAGGAGGAGGAGGATGAGAATCAATGTTTTTGTGAGAAAGTGAATGCTTAAAACATTTTGATTTCCTTCTCTGTTTATTTAAAGAAACCACTTCTAAGATCCTATCATTGTACCTTGTAGGCTGTTTCATCCACACCTCAGGCAGAGCAGATCAGAGCTTAGCTGTGAAGTAAAGGGTGAGGCCCTCCGTCTGAGGATCTCCGGAAGCCTTCAGAGAAATAATCCCCAAAAGGTACGGAACTATGTCCATTGTAAACAAACTGCCTCTTGTAGACAATCCCAGCCAAGCGCACGTAGCCCGTCTCTCCGACCATTTAGGTAACATATTTGCACACCATCCAAGATGACAAAATACACAAGCAATGCTCTCTGGAGAGAGTCTGTTATATACAAGAGTCTCTGGCTCCTGGCTGTGTCTTGATAAATGAAAAAAGCCAAAGACAACTGTTGTAAACTGAAATTGTTGACAGTTTACTATATTTAGAGCAGGAATTTATATTAAATCTCAAATGTTAACATTTTGCATTATTTATTTCCATCATTATATTTTCTCAGAGTAACATGAATGGATGGTGACATTGGATAGTTTGTGAAACAAAATACCCCCTAAGTAAACTAATAACTTCCCTTCAAATATTTACAAGAAAATATCAAAATAAACTTCAATTTGAGATCTATTTCCCAAAACAAACCATCTCTGAAAATGTATATGATTTTTTACATCTATTTTTGAATTCGATAATAACAAGCTCCAAGTGCTCTCCTCCAAAAACATTTTTGTGTGTAGTGTGTAGGATTCAATAAAATCAAAGAACTAGGAGCCTTTTTTTCTGTGTAGGATTCAATAAAATCAAAGAACTAGGAGCCTTTTTTTGTGTGTGAAATCGACAAAAAAAAAAAGTGTATTTTTCACTTTGCACATTTTTGCTCGCTGAACCTAAGCTCCAGAGTTCCAGAGCCTGAGAATGGCCTTAAATCACTCCCTGGGGTTTTAAGAGGGCCACACTGCAGCCCATATTGGAGCCATTTCCTGTCTCTGGAGTGGGTGAGAGGGGCACCTGGACCCCCAAACCCCCACCCTAGCCGAGCCCAGGGCTCAGGGCAAGCAGTGCACCACTCTTTAAGTCAACATCCTCACACTGAGAAAGGGGAGTCATTTTCCAGAACAGAGGAACAGAACACCAATGGCTGAAATTAAAGATCTGAATAGTTCACATCAGTGAGGTCACAGGATGTGTCTTGTCTTACAGATAATGAATGCGTGTGAGAAGAGTACAATCATCAGTAAAAGGTCATTATATTTCTACATTAAAAAAATCCCAGTGAGATCTGAGAATAAGCAGAACCACAGATGATGGACTGTAGTCTGTGGAACTTCACAAAGACTCAACAGGACTAGAATGTCTTTCCAATTGTCTTGCTGCCTGTTACGGTAATAGAGATGTAGGCTATTCTCTAATAAAGGTGCATAGAAACATCTGTGAGATGAGAGAAGAAATGCCAAATCTGACCATATCCAGTAGTTGGTTTCTCTAGTTTACATGATTCAGTTACTTGTCTGCAGCACAGGAGGTTGGAGGCACCTTACTTGGGGAGGATGGATTCGTGGTAATGGCTGAAGCAGAATAAGTGGAATGGTATTAAATACATCAAACATATGGTTTTCATGTGTTTGGTGTCATTCCATTCGCTCCATTCCAGCCATTATTATGAGCCGTCCTCCCATCGTGTGGTCTGCAGGAAGTTGGTCTGGTATTTGTGTTTGTAATTTTTAGGGATCCCCATTAGTTACTGCCAAGGCAGCAGCTACTCTTTCTGGGGTCCAAACACATTAAGGCACTTACATTACACATAAAACAAAAGATAAAACTGTACATTATATAACATTATTACACCACTCCGTATCTACAATACAATATGTATAATACCACCATACAACAATATTACAGTGTGCGTGTGTTTATAGTGCGTGTTCTAGCGTGTGTGTGCGTATACGTGTGTCTCTTCACAGTGCCCGCTGATCCATAAGATCTATTTTTATCAGTTTAAAAAAATCTGATTCTACTGCTTGCATCAGTTACCTGATGTGGAATAGAGTTCCATGTAGCCATGGCCCTATGTAGTACTGTGCGATTGTGAAGAGAACTCTTGTGGCATGTCTTGCGGGGTATGCATGGGTGTCCGAGCTGTGTGCTAGTGGTTTTAACAGACACCTAGGTGCATTCAGCTTGTCAACACTTCTTACATAAACAAGTAATGATGAAGTCAATCTCACCTCCACTTTGAGCCATGAGAGATTGACATGCATATTATTAATGTTAGCTTTCTGTGTACATTTAAGGGCCAGCCGTGCTGCCCTGTTCCGAGCCAATTGTAATTTTCCTAATTTCCCCTCTTTGTGTCACCTGACCATAAGACTGAACAGTAGTCCAGGTGCGACAAAACTAGGGTGGGAACTTGACACGTACAGTAAAACAGAAGGCTATTGTTGTTTTTGCTGCTGTGTACCAAGCATGGTCCTATTATGGTAAGAGTCAAGGACGCATTACCATTACTATGCTGAGTCCATGCTCCAGATGGCCTAAATAAGGACCTAACCTCACTACACTACAGTAGCACTAAAACACTAGACAAAGGAGGAAAACAGGGGATTGAGAGAGAGGGAGAGGGGGCGAAAGAGAGAGGAAATTAAATTGAATTGAGAGAATGAGAGAGATGTAGAGTGAGAGAGAGAGAGATAGCGATAGAGAGGGGGAGGGAGAGAGAGAGGGGGAGGGAAGGAAGGAGGGAGAGAGAGAGAGAGAGAGAGAGAGAGCAAGAGAAAAAGAGAGAGAGGGACAGAAAAATATAATTACTTGACACATTGGAAAGAATTTACAAAAAAACTGAAAACTAGAATGCTATTTGGCCCTAAACAGAGAGTACACAGTGGCAGAATACCTGACCACTCTGACTGACCCAAACTTAAGGAAATCTTTGACTATGTACAGACTCCGTGATCATAGCCTTGCTATTGAGAAAGGCCACCGAAGGCAGACCTGGCTCTCAAGAGAAGATAGGCTATGTGCACTCTGCCCACAAAATGGGGTGGAAACTGAGCTGCTTGTCCTAACCTCCTGCCAAATGTATGACCATATTAGAGACACATGTTTCCCTCAGATTGCACAGACACACAAAGAATTTGGATAAACTCCCATATCTATTGGGTGAAATACCACAGTGTGCAATCACAGCAGCAAGATTTGTGACCTGTTGCCACAAGAAAAGGGCAACAGTCATTGTAAATACAACTCACTTTTGTTTATTATCTATTTCACTTGCATTGGCAATGTAAACATATGTTTCCCAAGCCAATAAAGCCCAACAATTTACATTTAAATTCAATTGAGAGAGAGGGGGAGAAGGAGGGAGGGAGGGAGAGACAGAGAGAGAGAGAGAGAGAGCTACAGGAGAAGAACAAGGAGCGAGAGAAAGCGATGTCATGTTTCAACATCTGCTCTTAGACTTGACAATGGTAGGAAGTGGTGTTCTGTAGCCTCCTATCAGGAGAGTGGACTGTACCATAACAATAATGTTATGGTGAATTGGTAGGGAGAGACAACATTAACACTAATGCAATGTGTGTAAGTAAGGGTCACACAGTAAGTGTTTGTTGGAATGTCATTGTGACTTTTCATTTCGGCTGTTAAGTGTCACATTCATGAAGGCGATAATAAATACCCCAAAATGTGATTTGCATCATCTCACATGCTTAGCAAGAGCATGGTGTTCTCCATAGCATTCACGTATTTAATGGTATGTAACTCAAAATAATTCTAAGGACTGGAACAAATCCTCAAAGAAAACAAATATTTTTTACACCTTGGAATATCTCCAGCATAATAAAGATAATTGAATTACCCTACACTGTTTGTTTTGGTTTTATTCTTAAGGGGGTACTCTCATTGTGCAAATGGTGGATTACATTTATCCATCCAATCCAAAATGTGTTTTGCATCCAAACAATGAACTCCCCAGTGGATCAGCTCAGGAAACACTTAACAATAGAACCCTACTGCCACACACACACACACACACACACACACACACACACACACACACACACACACACGCACGCACGCACGCACGCACGCACGCACGCACGCACGCACACACGCACACACACACACACACACACACACACACACACACACACACAGACTAGGGTTGCTTCCCGGTTTTCTACACTTCACCCAAAGTTTTGCGTAAGCATTGGCTGGAGGGGAGAGGTTTACACCATTGCTAAATCGATGAGAGGTAGTGTGTAAATACACACTTAAGTTGAAGAGTAGAGAACATATCGTATAGAAGGGTAGAGAACATATGGTATAGAAGAAGCGTAGAGAACATACTGTATAGAAAGTCTAGTCAAATGTCCTAATCTCTTTTCCCTTGACTAAGACTACTTCCCGATTCTCTACCCTTCTACTGAAGTATGGTCTTCTCCTGAAGTAGGGTCTTCTACTAAAGTATGGTCTCCTACTGAAGTATGGTCTTCTACTGAAGTATAGTCTTCTACTGAAGTATGGTCTTCTACTGAAGTATGGTCTTCTCCTGAAGTATGGTATTCTACTGAAGTATGGTCTTCTACTGAAGTATGGTCTTCTCCTGAAGTATGGTCTTCTCCTGAAGTATGGTCTTCTACTGAAGTATGGTCTTCTCCTGAAGTATGGTCTTCTCCTGAAGTATGGTCTTCTCCTGAAGTATGGTCTTCTCCTGAAGTATGGTCTTCTACTGAAGTATGGTCTTCTACTAAAGTATGGTGTTCTACTGAAGTATAGTCTTCTACTGAAGTATGGTCTTCTACTGAAGTATGGTCTTCTACTGAAGTATGGTCTTCTCCTGAAGTATGGTCTTCTACTGAAGTACGGTCTTCTACTAAAGTATGGTATTCTACTGAAGTATAATCTTCAACTAAAGTATGGTATACTACTGAAGTATGGTCTTCTACTGAAGTACGGTCTTCTACTAAAGTATGGTATTCTACTGAAGTATAATCTTCTACTAAAGTATGGTATACTACTGAAGTATAGTCTTCTACTAAAGTATGGTATACTACTGAAGCATGGTCATCTACTAAAGTACGGTCTTCTACTAAAGTATGGTATTCTACTGAAGTATAGTCTTCTACTAAAGTATGGTATACTACTGAAGTATGGTCTTCTCCTGAAGTATGGTCTTCTACTGAAGTATGGTCTTCTACTGAGGAATGGTCTTCTACTGAAGTATGGTCTTCTACTGAAGTATGGTCTTCTACTGAAGTATGGTCTTCTCCTGAAGTATGGTCTTCTACTGAAGTATGGTCTTCTACTGAGGAATGGTCTTCTACTGAAGTATGGTCTTCTACTGAAGTAATGTCTTCTACTGAAGTATGGTCTTCTACTGAAGTATGGTGTTCTACTGAAGTATGGTCTTCTCCTGAAGTAGGGTCTTCTACTGAAGTATGGTCTTCTCCTGAAGTAGGGTCTTCTACTGAAGTATGGTCTTCTACTAAAGTATGGTCTTCTACTAAAGTATGGTTTCTACTAAAGTATGGTCTTGTACTGAAGTATAGTCTTCTAATAAAGTATGGTATTCTACTAAAGTATGGTATTCTACTGAAGTATAGTCTTCTACTAAAGTATAGTCTTCTACTGAAGTATGGTCTTCTACTGAAGTATGGTCTTCTACTGAAGTATAGTCTTCCACTAAAGTACGGTATCTACTGAAGTATGGTCTTCTACTAAAGTTTGGTCTTCTACTGAAGTATGGTCTTCTCCTGAAGCATGATCTTCTCCTGAAGTATGGTCTTCTACTGAAGTATGGTCTTCTACTAAAGTTTGGTCTTCTCCTGAAGCATGATCTTCAACTGAAATATGGTATTTTACTGAAGTATGTTATTCTACTGAGGAATGGTATTCTACTGAAGTATGGTCTTCTACTGAAGTATGGTATTCTACTGAAGTATGGTCTTCTCCTGAAGTATAGTATGCTACTGAAATATGGTATCTACTGAAGTATAGACTTCTACTAAAGTATGGTATTCTACTGAAGTATAGTCTTCTACTAAAGTATGGTATACTACTGAAGTATGGTCTTCTACTGAAGTATGGTTTTCTCCTGAAGTATGGTCTTCTACTGAAGTATGGTCTTCTACTGAAGTATGGTCTTCTCCTGGGGTATGGTCTTCTCCTGAAGTATGGTATGCTACTGAAATATGGTATCTACTGAAGTATAGACTTCTACTAAAGTATGGTATTCTACTGAAGTATAGTCTTCTACTAAAGTATGGTATTCTACTGAAGTATAGTCTTCTACTAAAGTATGGTATACTACTGAAGTATGGTCTTCTACTGAAATATGGTATCTACTGAAGTATAGACTTCTACTAAAGTATGGTATTCTACTGAAGTATAGTATTATATTGAAATATAGTATTCTACTGAAATATGGTCTTCTACTGAAGTATGGCTTTCTACTGAAGTATGGTGTTCTACTGAAGCATGGTCATCTATTAAAGTACGGTCTTCTACTGAAGTATGGTCTTCTATTGAAGTATAGTCTTCTACTAAAGTATGGTATACTACTGAAGTATGGTCTTCTGCTGAAGTATGGCTTTCTACTGAAGTATGGTCTTCAACTGAAGTATGGTCTACTGAAGTATGGTGTTCTACTGAGGAATGGTCTTCTACTGATGTATGGTCTTCTACTGAAGTATGGTCTTCTACTGAGGAATGGTCTTCTACTGAAGTATGGTCTTCTACTGAAGTATGGTCTTCAACTGAAGTATGGTATTCTAATGAAGTATGGTCTTCTATTGAAATATGGTCTTCTATTGAAGTATGGTCTTCTATTGAAGTATGGATTTCTACTGAGGAATGGTATTCTACTGAAGTATGGTCTTCTACTGAAGTATGCTAATCTCCTGAAGCATTATCTTCTACTGAAGTATGGTATTTTACTGAAGTATGGTATTCTACTGAGGAATGGTCTTCTACTGAAGTATGGTCTTCTCCTGAAGCATGATTTTCTACTGAAGTAATGTCTTCTCCTGAAGTATGGTCTTCTACTGGAGTATGGTCTTCTGCTGAAGTATGGTCTTCTACTGAAGTATATTCTTCTACTAAAGTATGGTCTTCGACTGAAGTATGGTCTTCTATTGAAGTATGGTATTCTATTGAAGTATAGTATTCTATTGAAGTATAGTATTCTACTGAAGTACGGTATTCTACTGAAGTATGGTATTCTATTGAAGTATAGTCTTCTACTAAAGTATGGTGTACTACTGAAGTATGGTATTGTACTGAAGTATGGTCTTCTACTTAAGTATGGTCTTCTCCTGAAGTATAGTCTTCTACTAAAGTATGGTATCCTACCTAAGTATGGTATTCTATTGAAGTATGGTATTCTATTGAAATATGTTATTCTGCTGAAGTATGGTCTTCTCCTGAAGTATAGTATTCTACAACAGTATGGTCTTCTCCTGAAGAATGGTCTTCTGCTGAAGTATGGTCATCTACTGAAGTACGGTCTTCTACTAAAGTATGGTATTCTACTGAAGTATAGTCTTCTACTAAAGTATGGTATACTACTGAAGTATGGTCTTCTACTGAAGTATGGTCTTCTACTGAAGTATGGTCTTTTACTGAAGTATGATCTTCTACTGAAGTATGGTCTTCTACTGAAGTAATGTCTTCTCCTATAGCATGATCTTCTCCTGAGGTATGGTCTTCTACTGAAGTATGGTATTCTACTGAAGCATGGTCTTCTACTGAAGTATAGACTTCTACTAAAGTATGGTATTCTATTGAAGTATAGTATTCTATTGAAATATAATATTCTACTGAAGTATGGTCTTCTACTGAAGTATGGCTTTCTACTGAAGTATGGTATTGTACTGAAGTATGGTCTTCTACTTAAGTATGGTCTTCTCCTGAAGTATAGTCTTCTACTAAAGTATGGTATTCTACCTAAGTATGGTATTCTATTGAAGTATGGTATTCTATTGAAATATGTTATTCTGCTGAAGTATGGTCTTCTCCTGAAGTATAGTATTCTACAACAGTATGGTCTTCTCCTGAAGAATGGTCTTCTGCTGAAGTATGGTCATCTACTAAAGTACGGTCTTCTACTAAAGTATGGTATTCTACTGAAGTATAGTCTTCTACTAAAGTATGGTATACTACTGAAGTATGGTCTTCTACTGAAGTATGGTCTTCTACTGAAGTATGGTCTTTTACTGAAGTATGATCTTCTACTGAAGTATGGTCTTCTACTGAAGTAATGTCTTCTCCTATAGCATGATCTTCTCCTGAGGTATGGTCTTCTACTGAAGTATGGTATTCTACTGAAGCATGGTCTTCTACTGAAGTATAGACTTCTACTAAAGTATGGTATACTACTAAAGTATAGACTTCTACTAAAGTATGGTCTTCTACTGAAGTATAGTCTTCTACTAAAGTATGGTATACTACTGAAGTATGGTGTTCTACTGAGGAATGGTCTTCTACTGAAGTATGGTCTTCTACTGAAGTATAGTCTTCTACTAAGGTATGGTATTCTACTGAAGTATAGACTTCTACTAAAGTATGGTCTTCTACTGAAGTATAGTCTTCTACTAAAGTATGGTATACTACTAAAGTATAGACTTCTACTAAAGTATGGTCTTCTACTGAAGTATAGTCTTCTACTAAAGTATGGTATACTACTGAAGTATGGTGTTCTACTGAGGAATGGTCTTCTACTGAAGTATGGTCTTCTACTGAAGTATGGTTTTCTACTGAGGAATGGTATTCTACTGAAGTCTGGTCTTCTACTGAAGTATGCTAATCTCCTGAAGCATGATCTTCTACTGAAGTATGGTATTTTACTGAAGTATGGTATTCCACTGAGGAATGGTCTTCTACTGAAGTATGGTCTTCTACTGAAGTATGGTGTTCTACTGAGGAATGGTATTCTACTGAAGTATGGTCTCCTCCTGAAGTATGGTCTTCTCCTGAAGTATGGTCTTCTCCTTGGGTATGGTTTCTCCTTGGGTATGGTCTTCTACTGAAGTATGGACCTCCTGAAGTATGGTCTTCTCCTGAAGCATGATCTTCTACTGAAGTATGGTCTTCTACTGAAGTATGGTCTTCTACTGAAGTATGGTGTTCTACTGAGGAATGGTCTTCTACTGAAGTATGGTATTCTACTGAAGTATGGTCTTCGACTGAAGTATGGTCTTCTATTGAAGTCCTGTATTCTATTGAAGTATAGTATTCTATTGAAGTATAGTATTCTACTAAAGTATGGTATATTACTGAAGTATGGTGTTCTATTGAAGTATGGTGTTCTACTGAGGAATGGTCTTCTACTGAGGAATGGTCTTCTACTGAAGTATGGTGTTCTACTGAGGAATGGTCTTCTACTGAAGTATGGTCTTCTCCTGAAGTATGGTATTCTACTGAAGTATGGTCTTCTATTGAAGTATAGTCTTCTACTAAGGTATGGTATTCTACTGAAGTATAGACTTCTACTAAAGTATGGTCTTCTACTGAAGTATAGTCTTCTACTAAAGTATGGTCTTCTACTGAAGTATAGTCTTCTACTAAAGTATGGTCTTCTACTGAAGTATAGTCTTCTACTAAAGTATGGTATACTACTGAAGTATGGTGTTCTACTGAGGAATGGTCTTCTACTGAAGTATGGTCTTCTACTGAAGTATGGTTTTCTACTGAGGAATGGTATTCTACTGAAGTCTGGTCTTCTACTGAAGTATGCTAATCTCCTGAAGCATGATCTTCTACTGAAGTATGGTATTTTACTGAAGTATGGTATTATACTGAGGAATGGTCTTCTACTGAAGTATGGTCTACTGAAGTATGGTATTCTACTGAAGTATGGTGTTCTACTGCGGAATGGTCTTCTACTGAAGTATGGTCTTCTACTGAAGTATGGTCTTCTCCTGAAGTATGGTCTTCTATTGAAGTATAGTCTTCTACTAAAGTATGGTATTCTACTGAAGTATAGACTTCTACTAAAGTATGGTCTTCTACTGAAGTCTGGTATACTACTGAAGTATGGTCTTCTACTGAAGTATGGTTTTCTACTGAGGAATGGTCTTCTACTGAAGTATGGTCTTCTACTGAAGTATGGATTTCTACTGAGGAATGGTATTCTACTGAAGTATGGTCTTCTACTGAAGTATGCTAATCTCCTGAAGCATGATCCTCTACTGAAGTATGGTATTTTACTGAAGTATGGTATTCTACTGAGGAATGGTCTTCTACTGAAGTATGGTCTTCTACTGAAGTATGGTGTTCTACTGAGGAATGGTCTTCTACTGAAGTATGGTATTCTACTGAAGTATGGTCTTCGACTGAAGTATGGTCTTCTATTGAAGTCCTCTATTCTATTGAAGTATAGTATTCTATTGAAGTATAGTATTCTACTAAAGTATGGTATATTACTGAAGTATGGTGTTCTACTGAAGTATGGTGTTCTACCGAGGAATGGTCTTCTACTGAGGAATGGTCTTCTACTGAAGTATGGTCTACTGAAGTATGGTGTTCTACTGAGGAATGGTCTTCTACTGAAGTATGGTATTCTACTGAAGTATGGTCTTCTCCTGAAGTATGGTCTTCTCCTGAAGTATGGTATTCTACTGAAGTATAGTCTTCTACTAAGGTATGGTATTCTACTGAAGTATAGACTTCTACTAAAGTATGGTCTTCTACTGAAGTATAGTCTTCTACTAAAGTATGGTCTTCTACTGAAGTATAGTCTTCTACTAAAGTATGGTCTTCTACTGAAGTATAGTCTTCTACTAAAGTATGGTATACTACTGAAGTATGGTGTTCTACTGAGGAATGGTCTTCTACTGAAGTATGGTCTACTGAAGTATGGTGTTCTACTGAGGAATGGTCTTCTCCTGAAGTATGGTCTTCTCCTGAAGTATGGTATTCTACTGAAGTATAGTCTTCTACTAAGGTATGGTATTCTACTGAAGTATAGACTTCTACTAAAGTATGGTCTTCTACTGAAGTATAGTCTTCTACTAAAGTATGGTATACTACTGAAGTATGGTGTTCTACTGAGGAATGGTCTTCTACTGAAGTATGGTCTTCTACTGAAGTATGGTTTTCTACTGAGGAATGGTATTCTACTGAAGTCTGGTCTTCTACTGAAGTATGCTAATCTCCTGAAGCATGATCTTCTACTGAAGTATGGTATTTTACTGAAGTATGGTATTCCACTGAGGAATGGTCTTCTACTGAAGTATGGTCTTCTACTGAAGTATGGTGTTCTACTGAGGAATGGTATTCTACTGAAGTATGGTCTCCTCCTGAAGTATGGTCTTCTCCTGAAGTATGGTCTTCTCCTTGGGTATGGTTTCTCCTTGGGTATGGTCTTCTACTGAAGTATGGACCTCCTGAAGTATGGTCTTCTCCTGAAGCATGATCTTCTACTGAAGTATGGTCTTCTACTGAAGTATGGTCTTCTACTGAAATATGGTGTTCTACTGAGGAATGGTCTTCTACTGAAGTATGGTATTCTACTGAAGTATGGTCTTCGACTGAAGTATTGTCTTCTATTGAAGTCCTGTATTCTATTGAAGTATAGTATTCTATTGAAGTATAGTATTCTACTAAAGTATGGTATATTACTGAAGTATGGTGTTCTATTGAAGTATGGTGTTCTACTGAGGAATGGTCTTCTACTGAGGAATGGTCTTCTACTGAAGTATGGTGTTCTACTGAGGAATGGTCTTCTACTGAAGTATGGTCTTCTCCTGAAGTATGGTATTCTACTGAAGTATAGTCTTCTACTAAGGTATGGTATTCTACTGAAGTATAGACTTCTACTAAAGTATGGTCTTCTACTGAAGTATAGTCTTCTACTAAAGTATGGTATACTACTGAAGTATGGTGTTCTACTGAGGAATGGTCTTCTACTGAAGTATGGTCTTCTACTGAAGTATGTTTTTCTACTGAGGAATGGTATTCTACTGAAGTCTGGTCTTCTACTGAAGTATGCTAATCTCCTGAAGCATGATCTTCTACTGAAGTATGGTATTTTACTGAAGTATGGTATTCCACTGAGGAATGGTCTTCTACTGAAGTATGGTCTTCTACTGAAGTATGGTGTTCTACTGAGGAATGGTATTCTACTGAAGTATGGTCTCCTCCTGAAGTATGGTCTTCTCCTGAAGTATGGTCTTCTCCTTGGGTATGGTTTCTCCTTGGGTATGGTCTTCTACTGAAGTATGGACCTCCTGAAGTATGGTCTTCTCCTGAAGCATGATCTTCTACTGAAGTATGGTCTTCTACTGAAGTATGGTCTTCTACTGAAATATGGTGTTCTACTGAGGAATGGTCTTCTCCTGAAGTATTGTCTTCTATTGAAGTCCTGTATTCTATTGAAGTATAGTATTCTATTGAAGTATAGTATTCTACTGAAGTATGGTATTCTACTGAAGTATGGTATTCTACTGAAGTATGGTCTTCGACTGAAGTATGGTCTTCTATTGAAGTCCTGTATTCTATTGAAGTATAGTATTCTATTGAAGTATCGTATTCTACTAAAGTATGGTATATTACTGAAGTATGGTGTTCTATTGAAGTATGGTGTTCTACTGAGGAATGGTCTTCTACTGAGGAATGGTCTTCTACTGAAGTATGGTGTTCTACTGAGGAATGGTCTTCTACTGAAGTATGGTCTTCTCCTGAAGTATGGTATTCTACTGAAGTATGGTCTTCTATTGAAGTATAGTCTTCTACTAAGGTATGGTATTCTACTGAAGTATAGACTTCTACTAAAGTATGGTCTTCTACTGAAGTATAGTCTTCTACTAAAGTATGGTCTTCTACTGAAGTATAGTCTTCTACTAAAGTATGGTATACTACTGAAGTATGGTGTTCTACTGAGGAATGGTCTTCTACTGAAGTATGGTCTTCTACTGAAGTATGGTTTTCTACTGAGGAATGGTATTCTACTGAAGTCTGGTCTTCTACTGAAGTATGCTAATCTCCTGAAGCATGATCTTCTACTGAAGTATGGTATTTTACTGAAGTATGGTATTCTACTGAGGAATGGTCTTCTACTGAAGTATGGTCTTCTACTGAAGTATGGTGTTCTACTGAGGAATGGTCTTCTACTGAAGTATGGTATTCTACTGAAGTATGGTCTTCGACTGAAGTATGGTCTTCTATTGAAGTCCTGTATTCTATTGAAGTATAGTATTCTATTGAAGTATAGTATTCTACTAAAGTATGGTATATTACTGAAGTATGGTGTTCAACTGAAGTATGGTGTTCTACTGAGGAATGGTCTTCTACTGAGGAATGGTCTTCTACTGAAGTATGGTCTACTGAAGTATGGTGTTCTACTGAGGAATGGTCTTCTACTGAAGTATGGTCTTCTACTGAAGTATGGTCTTCTCCTGAAGTATGGTCTTCTCCTGAAGTATGGTATTCTACTGAAGTATAGTCTTCTACTATGGTATGGTATTCTACTGAAGTATAGACTTCTACTAAAGTATGGTCTTCTACTGAAGTATAGTCTTCTACTAAAGTATGGTATACTACTAAAGTATAGACTTCTACTAAAGTATGGTCTTCTACTGAAGTATAGTCTTCTACTAAAGTATGGTATACTACTGAAGTATGGTGTTCTACTGAGGAATGGTCTTCTACTGAAGTATGGTCTTCTACTGAAGAATGGTTTTCTACTGAGGAATGGTATTCTACTGAAGTCTGGTCTTCTACTGAAGTATGCTAATCTCCTGAAGCATGATCTTCTACTGAAGTATGGTATTTTACTGAAGTATGGTATTCCACTGAGGAATGGTCTTCTACTGAAGTATGGTCTTCTACTGAAGTATGGTGTTCTACTGAGGAATGGTATTCTACTGAAGTATGGTCTCCTCCTGAAGTATGGTCTTCTCCTGAAGTATGGTCTTCTCCTTGGGTATGGTTTCTCCTTGGGTATGGTCTTCTACTGAAGTGTGGACCTCCTGAAGTATGGTCTTCTCCTGAAGTATGGTCTTCTCCTTGGGTATGGTTTCTCCTTGGGTATGGTCTTCTACTGAAGTATGGACTTCTCCTGAAGTATGGTCTTCTCCTGAAGCATGATCTTCTACTGAAGTATGGTCTTCTACTGAAGTATGGTCTTCTACTGAAGTATGGTGTTCTACTGAGGAATGGTCTTCTACTGAAGTATGGTATTCTACTGAAGTATGGTCTTCGACTGAAGTATGGTCTTCTATTGAAGTCCTGTATTCTATTGAAGTATAGTATTCTATTGAAGTATAGTATTCTACTAAAGTATGGTATATTACTGAAGTATGGTGTTCTATTGAAGTATGGTGTTCTACTGAGGAATGGTCTTCTACTGAGGAATGGTCTTCTACTGAAGTATGGTGTTCTACTGAGGAATGGTCTTCTACTGAAGTATGGTCTTCTCCTGAAGTATGGTATTCTACTGAAGTATGGTCTTCTATTGAAGTATAGTCTTCTACTAAGGTATGGTATTCTACTGAAGTATAGACTTCTACTAAAGTATGGTCTTCTACTGAAGTATAGTCTTCTACTAAAGTATGGTCTTCTACTGAAGTATAGTCTTCTACTAAAGTATGGTCTTCTACTGAAGTATAGTCTTCTACTAAAGTATGGTATACTACTGAAGTATGGTGTTCTACTGAGGAATGGTCTTCTACTGAAGTATGGTCTTCTACTGAAGTATGGTTTTCTACTGAGGAATGGTATTCTACTGAAGTCTGGTCTTCTACTGAAGTATGCTAATCTCCTGAAGCATGATCTTCTACTGAAGTATGGTATTTTACTGAAGTATGGTATTCCACTGAGGAATGGTCTTCTACTGAAGTATGGTCTTCTACTGAAGTATGGTGTTCTACTGAGGAATGGTATTCTACTGAAGTATGGTCTCCTCCTGAAGTATGGTCTTCTCCTGAAGTATGGTCTTCTCCTTGGGTATGGTTTCTCCTTGGGTATGGTCTTCTACTGAAGTATGGACTTCTCCTGAAGTATGGTCTTCTCCTGAAGCATGATCTTCTACTGAAGTATGGTCTTCTACTGAAGTATGGTCTTCTACTGAAGTATGGTCTTCTCCTGAAGCATGATTTTCTACTGAAGTAATGTCTTCTCCTGAAGCATGATCTTCTCCTGAGGTATGGTATTCTACTGAAGTATGGTCTTCTACTGAAGTATGCTGTTCTACTGAGGAATGGTCTTCTACTGAAGTATGGTCTTCTCCCTGTCATGGATTTACAGTAAAAGCATTGTAGTGGTGTTAACATTGACTGGTGGGAGTTACCAATGTGGCTAAATCCATCAGAGGGAGGAAATGTACCCTTCAGGAGAACGATAGAGAACCTAATTTAATTCTAGACCTGCATGCCAAGCCCCAAAGACATTAGAGAGTTTAACACAGAACTGCAGTGTGAAGGCTAATCTTCTTCTATTTCATCTCTAACAGGATGAGCCTGTTTTGGTCCTCTTTCTCCCCAGGATGACCCTGCCCTCCAGCCCATAGGCTTGCTATCTATGGATAACCCTTCCCTCGGGCTGCTCTCTATCTCTGGTCAAAGTATCAAAGGCTAATATGTGCTTCAAACCTAAATGAAGGATTTAGAGGGGGTAAAAGTTGTCTTAATTTGATCACCACGAGGGAGCATGGAGACCTTATGATCTCAATCATGTCTTGTTACTCGAGTCGAGGCAATTTAGCATGGGTCAGATCTATACTCTACAACATGGGTCAGTTCCCCAACACCGGAAAGCAATGCTGCAGACACTTGAGGAGATTTGACTCCCCTGAAGTGTATCAATTTTAATGACACACAGCCCTGGGCAGATTGAACTCACCATGACCAAAGGAAAGTTGTCAAACCAGAAGGAAGTCCAAACTAGAGGATCCAGTCAGACTATCACTGATGGATAGTGGATCAGATGTTTGTCAATTAAATTAGTCAAAGTATAAAATGCAACACAACAGTAAGCAGCATCACTGTACAGTGTGCTGGCCCAGTTGATGTTCATGCCATTGCCTATGTTGTTAATGTTGTGCTTTACAAAGGGCCACCCATGTACTCAACATAAATATTTTAAATGCCTTGCTCAAGGGGTCCAAATTCTAGAAGCCATATCATTTTTAGGGATTGACCTTGCGGTCACAAGTCTGATCCCCTGACCACTTCTCTACTCATGTCATATGTCACGCATGGGGCTTCTCCTGTTCAGAACTGCTGCCCAAGCAGAATCTGATATCCTCCAATTGCAATGAGCGATGGAAATGCACTGAATGTAATGTCACGTTGCAAACAATTGTGTAGTAGACTGGTAGCCTCTGAATTCCTATGACAATACCTCACAGAACCACTGCTTGCATGCTGCAACCCTGTGAATACGATTGGTGTGAAACTGCACGTTGGGGGAAAAGTTACTGCTGAGGTGTAGTTTGGCATTCTTTACTGTTCACCCCACTTACAACAAATTACTGGAAGAGGGGACTCGTTTTTTTATGGGCTCCGGTAGAAGTAGCTTTCGTAAAAACAAAGAGAGAGTTCACTTTGTTATTCAGATCTAAGTTCACAGCATGCAGTGACTTAGGATCAATGGCAAAATGCATTGATTTCAAAATGGCTTGGCTTCCAACTTTGGAACACTCCTTCACAACAATCCAATTTAGCCCCATAAAATCTGTCAACTGTTAGCGACTCAGAGAGAGAACATGTTTCACAACACTAAAGTAACTGGGAGAGAGGGGAGAGAGGTTATGCCCTTGCTGTAACCCCCAGCTTTGAACTATTGTTGACAGAGTCAAAAGGCAGTGTGAAAAAGTGAAAGAGTGAAAGAGAAGGTGACAGACAGAAAGAGAGAGAGAGAGAGAGAGAGAGAGAGAGTTGAAGAAAGAGAGAGAGAAATAGAGACAATGAGAGAGAGAGTCGGTTTTGTGAGAAGATCTCTTCTAAATCAGGATGTCCAGGACTGAGAGTTGAGACGACTGCCATAAAGCATGTGGATGTCGTAGAGCCAAACAACTGACACTGTCGTGTTCCTGAAAGTCTCCCCTTTCGGTATTGGTGACATATTAGTTTGTAGCTCACACGGTTTGGGTTTTACAGATGATTGCAGGGCGATTTTCCTGTCCAGATCCTCTCTTGTGTAGAAAAATGCAGCTTTCCTACGCCCCATGTTATGGAATAGGTGCATCATTTATAATGGCAGAAAGATGGGATTGAGCTGCCGCCACTACAAGAAACGGTAAGTCTCTAGCATAAACTCACGAGGATCTATTCAAGATTCAAAATGATGTCACTGTTTGATGCGGTAGAGCTTCAATCGACTTTAGGGGGATATTATTAAGAGAGAGAGAGACGAGAGGCTACGTTTGAGCCATTGTTGACAAAACCAAAATGCCACAGCACCCTGATGGCCTAGGCATGGCCATTAGGACAGAGGAGCAGATAGGGCCTCCAGGGGCCTGAGGAGGGTACATGGGGCGGAGCCAGAGTGTTTACATGGCTCTAATTGGCCAAGATAAGTTGTGTCTCATCAAACCCAGAAAGTAAAGCACTGATGTTGGTGATTCATTGTATCACCTTGGAAATCACAGCTGCCATTCCCTAAAAGGCATTTCCTGTTTATTGGGTATGTGCAGCGTGTTTTAAACGAACTGTCTCTCTCTCTACCGTTCCTAAATTAGGATGAAACAAGGAAGTAAAAAAGGGAAAGTCTAGTTTCTCTTTGAGAACAAGATGACTCATCACCCCTCCCATGTCTGGTTCATGTTTACATTGCCTTTCTTCTCCGTCATAGTTCTAAGAATAGAATCAGTAGAATCACACTGCTTTATTTCATGCTGAGTTGTCAGAAAATGGTTTGAAGCCTTTCCAATCCATGTCCCCTGTGTAGGAAAAGGTCACTGACTCAATATCCATATTGAGTTAAACAGGGTTTCCCTAGCCTGCGGTATTCATCTTTAACAGGGAGTGGATTCAGGGATTTAAAAATGGTCAGAGAGCGAGGGAGGGAGAGACAAGAAAGCAGTAAATAAATGAAATAAGAGAAAGCAAACTTCTTACTGTCTTTTCTTATTTCTGTCATGACTAATTTGATTATTTGATTCAGAGAGGGGAACTTCCTTCGCTCTATCTATCTTCCATATTTAGTGATTCACATTAACTAACAGTTTATTGTTTTATAGTTCCTGATTGACCTCTTCCTTCATCTCTTCCAACATCCGGGAGATTTGGATCTGGGTTCTGAGATGAGTATTTTGAGAATATGAAAATACCACAGAGTTCAGTGTTTAGTGGTGGTTTAAGCAGTGAGATGTCAACCATCCAGACTACATAAAAGCAAACATAACACACGTAAAATACAAGCTCGAGTTTCTTATGTACATTCCAGGTTCCTTGTATGTAACAGACTCCTAGTTGTTCTTCGTATGTACATTCCAGGTTCCTTGTATGTAACAGATTGTTCAATGAAAACCCCATTCACTACATGGAATATGAAATAAGCAGGGATTTACTTTACTGTGGCATTACGCTAATTCGGTGAACGGTAGTCCAGTAGGCAAATATCTTCCTGTTAGAATACACAATCTAAACTAATTTCCTTCATCTATAAAGGATTTGCTCAGGATAAGCATCTTCATAAGCTGTCTGTAGCATGTATATTTCCTATACTACGATACATCTCCCATAACAGGCAGTGACAGTGGGAACGGACATAGGTGGGGTAGAAAGGGAGGATTAAATATGACCACTAATCAGTGTCTTCCTGGTGTATAGTTGTGTGTCCTGTGTGGCTCAGTTGGTAGAGCTTGGCACTTACAAAGCCAGGGTTGTGGGTTTGACGCCCACAGGGGACCAGTATGATAAAATACATTTAAAAAATGTATGCACTCACTACTGTAAATTGCTCTGGATAAGAGTGTCTGCTAAATGACTAAAATGTATATCTGATAGGTGGAAGACAGGCAAGACTGTTGTGAACTATCTAATTCTCACAGTGTGTGTTACAGGAGCCATGAGTAAATAACAGTCATCTGCAATGTGTTAACTAACAGATGCAGTGAACCCCAGCATTTACCTCCTGTGTGTATGAAACATCTAGAAATAAGAATTGAAAAATAGGGGTAGGGTTGTAGAGAATCGAAGGACCATAAACGTAATAAGAAATCTTAGGTGCTGGCTTAAGGCAGGTGGCAACCACCACAGAACGTCCTGTCAGAACAAGGACGAGGCGGATGTCCAGGTTAGGAGGAGTTTAATGGAAGAAGATGTTCACATTCACACACATATCAAATCAAATTGTATTTGTCACATGCTCCCAACCTTAGAGTGAAATGCTTACTTATACAAGCCCTTAACCAACAATGCAGTTTTAAGAAAATACCTCCAAAAAATTTAAGAGATAAGAAAAACTAATAATTAAAGAGCAGCAGTAAATTACAATAGCAGGGCTATATACAGTGGGTAGCGGCTCAGAGTCAATGTGTCACTGTGCGGGGGCATCACACACACATCTGACCACTCATGGTTCAGATAACTGAGAATCATGTCCAGTGATAACTGACATTAACTATGTGGTCGTTTAGATGCACGCACAACATCAGACATAAAGCGATTCAGTCCACAGGAGGAAAAGTTCAACAGGAGGGGAAACCGTGGAAGTACTCATCAGGATGGGGAAAGCACGTTTCTGACCACACAGTGTGCTGGGGTCATAGACTAACTGAAACTGAAGTCCCGGGAATCAAGGCCACTGATAGGCTGAAGGAGATGCGATGATAAGTATTAGGTGTAACCTTGACCAATAAGACACTAACAAAAGTGTGGGTCCTCTGAATGAGAGACTAAGCTGCCCGACTAGAACTAACCAGAAGGGATGGTTAGAATCAGCTGACTGAAGCTACCCATTTGAACATGTACAGTATTATACAGTAATGAAACGGACACACAATGTTTAAGCCACTGAGGGATTGTAGAAACAGACAGGCAGGTATCTACTATGGCATTACCTCCCAGATGGAAAATTATGTCAAGGTAAATAGGAATACATCTCATGTAACCAGCATCCAAAACCACACACACCACAACAACAGCGCCGTGAGGCTCAGGGCATAGTCTCAATCTGAGAATCGTTATGAAGAATTTGCCATAATAATCAACCCCACTTCTCGGTTTCTGTGGCTGCATGTTCTCTTACTTATTATATTTTAACAATGGGAGGTTGTCACAATCTTGCCTGTAATCAAAATGGATACGCTCTTAATAAACAGAACAAATCAATTTGGTTTCCAGGCTAATCCCAATCCCCTCATACAGCTAACTCTTAGAAAAAAAGGTGCTGTCTAGAACCTAACAAGGTTCTTCAGCTGTCCCCATAGAAGAACGCTTTGAAGATCCCTTTTTGGTTCCACGTAGAACCCTTTTGGCTCCAGATATAACCCTTTTGGGTTTCATGCAGGACCCTTTTCACAGAGGGCACATGAAACCCAAAGGAGTTCTACCTGGACCCAAAAATGATTTTACCTGGACCCCAAAAGTGTTCTACCTGGACCCAAAAAGTGTTCTACCTGGACCCAAAAAAGTGTTCTACCTGGACCCCAAAAATGATTTTACCTGGACCCAAAAAGTGTTCTACCTGGACCCAAAAAGTGTTCTACCTGGACCCAAAAAGTGTTCTACCTGGACCCAAAAAGTGTTCTACCTGGACCCAAAAATGATTTTACCTGGACCCCAAAAGTGTTCTACCTGGACCCAAAAAGTGTTCTACCTGGACCCAAAAAGTGTTCTACCTGGACCCAAAAAGTATTCTACCTGGACCCCAAAAATGATTTTACCTGGACCCAAAAAGTGTTCTACCTGGACCCAAAAATGATTTTACCTGGACCCAAAAAGTGTTCTACCTGGACCCAAAAAGTGTTCTACCTGGACCCAAAAAGTGTTCTACCTGGACCCAAAAAGTGTTCTACCTGGACCCAAAAAGTATTCTACCTGGACCCAAAAAGTGTTCTACCTGGACCCAAAAAGTGTTCTACTTGGACCCAAAAAGTGTTCTACCTGGACCCAAAAAGTATTCTACCTGGACCCCAAAAAGGGATTCCTATGGTCACTACACCATTTATTTTTACAAGAGTGTAACCGAATTTCTGGATGTCATTCCCCGTCTACCATAAGAAACCCACAAGGATCTTCTCTAGAACATGCATAGTAAATTAACTGTCAGTAGGGTTAGGTAAGAGTCAACCATCATTTCATAGGCACTGAGTGTGTGGGAGTTGGCTTGCCAAGTCACCCATGGGACTTGCTTGTCATAACTTGTCATAAGCCAGGAGCACACCCCCATACCTCTAAATCTTAATCTAATGTTATCCTGTTATTACAACCCAAAAATGAAAGCAAATGTCATTTGTACAGACTGTATTATCGATAAGGAGATGGTAAAGACTATGTTTTTTACACGATAATGATAGAGCATTTGTCACGGCTGTTGAAGGAGGAAGACCAAGGTGCAGCGTTGTGAACGTACATATTCTTCATTTATATGACGCAGAACAAAACAATAAACACTACAAAACAAACCGTGAAGCTGAAAGCTATGTGCCATGAACAAAGACAACTTCCCACAAAGAAAGGATGGATATGGTTCCCAATCAGAGACAACAATAGACAGCTGTCCCTGATTGAGAACCATACCCGGCCAAAACATAGAAATACAAAATCATAGAAAACAAAACATAGAATGCCCACCCCAAATCACACCCTGACCAAACCAAATAGAGACATTAAAAGGCTCTCTAAGGTCAGGGCATGACAGCATTTAAAAAAAAAACTAACTGAATGATCGTTAGCTGGCAAATATTCTTGCTGAAATAGTTCCATCAACATTTCGTGTGACCTCAGTTGCTTTTATTGTTAATTGGTTTTCTTTGACATTATCAGGTAGTTGTCAGTCATCCCACTGCTGGCTTGCTTCTGACGCTAAGCATGGTTGGTCCTGGTCAATCCCTGGATGGGAGACCAGATCCTGTTAGAAGTGGTGTTGGAGGGTCAGTAGGAGACACCCTTTCCTCTGGTCTAAAAAATATCCCAATGCCCCAGGCCAGTGATTGGGGACACTGCCTTGTGTATGGTGCTGTCTTTTGGATGGGATGTTAAATGGGTGTCCTGACTCTCTGTGGTCACTAAAAATCCCGTGGCACTTATCGTAAGATGGTACCAGATCGTACCCTGGTGTCCTGGCTAAATTCCCAATCTGGCTCTCATACCATCATGGTTACCTAATCATCCAGTCTACAATTGGCTCATTTATCCTCTCCCCTGTAACTATTCCCCAGGTTGTTGCTGTAAATGAGAATGTGTTCTCAGTCAGCCTACCTGATAGAATAAGGGTTAAAGAAAAAATGTTGCCAGTTGTCTATTTAAATGTGAAGTATCAGGTATAGGGCTGGGGGCACCTGCTATTTTCCCCTAATTCCAAAGTTGTAGCAAAGTAATATCTTTTGAAATAGGCTACGGAACATAACACTGGTGGCGGTGGAGTACTGGCAAAAAAAGGTTGACATTTCCAAGACAAATTGGTTTGGTGGCGATTCCCCATTCCAAAATAACTAACTGCTATTATTTCCAGAGTCAGACGTCTCTGTCACTGGTTTTATTTGCCTGGTAAGATTTTCCCATGGGTTGACTTGGCAAGCCAACTCCCACACACTCAGTGCCTATGATTTCAGGACTGAAGTCTTGGGTCCTGACTTATTCTCCCGGTCCCGTCCACTCCACACAGTAGCCTACGCAGCAGAAGAGGATATGGAGCAGTGATGTACCGGGAGACCAGGAGAATAATAACACTTATTTTTAAAAACGGAATAAATGCCAGTATTTAAGTGACAGTTACAGAGTTCCTCTTGCAAGTTTAAAATACTTCAAACGCAGATGCTAGCATGCAGGAAATGCCAGACTAATTCTCAGAGTAGTTCAATCACCCCTCACGCCTCTAGAGAGTTCTGTCTTCAGTTGAATATTGCGCGTCTGACGGGAAGGGCCGAAGAACACCAGCTCCAGCCGCCGTGGAAACTGATTATTCCAAGATGCTCCGGCAAATGCAATATTTGAAATTAGCGACAGCACTCGGTAGGTGATATTTTCTCTTAATATGCATGTTATCACCAGTTTATTAAACTACAAGCGAACAGCCTGTCGCGCGCGCATGTTTTAACTTGTGTGTGTCCACTATCCAGGTTCCTGTGCGCGTCCCACAGGCACACAGACATTAACCGTGTACTCAATTATTAATGATGCATCGTGACTCATAAAACCATCCATTAGGTGTAAATTGCTTCTACATTGAATTTACAATTTTTTAACCTCAAGTAAGCAAATTCATCATGGCTTATTTGAACGAACCTAAGAATCTGAACGGCTTTGAAATACTCCTCGCCGGCTGGTATTTAGATGTGTGAAATTGGTCAATGTGTGATACAGTGGGGCACGACGCACATACAGTTATTTACCCATACGCTATTCATTCTCATCTGTTGCTATTGGAACCCACTGCAATTACAGATAATTGTTTAGGGACATTTCAGATAGCCACGCCACCTATAACTCCGCAGTTATACATAAAGTCATCAGTAGCTTACGGCGGGGGTGTGTGGTACTGCGGGGGGGGGGGGGGAGGGGGGATGTGTGTGTTGAAGCCTAATTTGGACACTTGTGTGAGTGGTGCAACTTCCTGTGAAAAACATTGAACATACAAAAGTGAAGCAAGTTTCTAGAACTGTCCTGGTTCCTGAGACAGTCATAATGGCTTGGATTACTTTTAGCTGTGCCTTCAAAAAATATTCAGACCCCTTTGATTTATTCAAAATGTTGTTGTGTTACAGACTGAACTCAAATGGATAAAAAAAAAAAAATTCTCACTACACACAATACCCCATAATGACAAAGTGAAAATATGTTTTTTGAAAATAAAATGTCTCATTTACATAATATTCACACCACTGAGTCAATACTTTGTAGAAGCACCTTGGGCAGCGATTACAGCTGTGTGTCTTTCTGGGTAAGTCTCTAGGAGCTTTCCACACCTGGATTTTGCAACATTTGTCCATTAATATTGAAACAATTTTTCAAGCTCGATCAAATTGGCTGTTGCTCGTTGCTAGACAACCATTTTCAGGTCTTGCCATAGATTGTCAAGTAGATTTAGGTCACAACAGTAACTCGACCACTCAGGAACATTCACTGTCTTCTTGGTAAGCAACTCCAGTGTAGACTTGTCCTTATGTTTTAGGTTATTGTCCTGCTGAAAGGTGAATTCCTCCTCCAGTTTCTGGTGGACAGAAGACTGAACCAGGTTTTCTTCTAGGATTTTGCCTGTGCTTAGCGCCATTCCATGTATTTTTTATCCTGAAACCTCCCCAGTCCTTAAACATTACAAGCACACCCAAAAGATGATGCAGCCACCACTATGCTTGACAATATGGTGTTGTATTGGATTTGCCCTAAACATAACACTTTTTATTCAGGTCAAAATGTTAATTGCTTTGCCAAATGTTTTGCACCATTACTTTACTGCCTGTTTTGGAATATTTTAATTCTGTAAAGGCTTCCTTCTTTTCACTCTGTCATTTAGGTTAGTATTGTGGAGTAACTACAATGTTGTTGATCCATCCTTAGTTTGGTACACAACAAAATGTGGAAAAAGTCAATGGGGCGTGAATACTTTCTGAATGTAGGAATATTATTATCAACAATTTTAGTTTTTGTCTACATTGTGATGTCTTGTATTTCGGAATACAATCAGTGCTGGGATCAAATGGGTAAGTACCTACAGTAATAATAAGTAATCTGAAGTGAATTAAAGGGAGTTCCTGTGTGGTGTTAGTCCAAAGCCAGACCTCATGTCACGCAACCAGGTGTGGGATTTCTGACACTGCCAGTAATGTAATAAATTATCAATATAATTTGATTTTCAATATTCCAAAGACCAATTATTGACCGTTTTTACATTTGGAACTCCGGGCTTATCAAAATGAACTCATTTCATTTTCAGACACTTTTAAAGCCTATTTTGTACCGGTGAGTATTTGAAAACAGATATGCCTGTTGCTGGTGTGGGAAGTCTCGCAGTGACTTGTGACTGAACACTCAGTTATAAGTCCAGCAGTACTGAATTAACTTCTCAGGTCATGTTCCTGTAGTTCTGAAAGGGGAAAGTACCAACAATGTATCTGAGACTGGGTCTGCTCCCAAAATGGCACCATTCCCCATATAATGGCCTACTTTTGATCAGAGCCATGGGCCTTGGTCATAAGTAGTTCAATACATAGGGAATAGGTTGCCATTTGGGGCACAGCCTGGGACTGGGTCTGAAACATTGAAATGCTCCTCTGTTACTGTAAAGTCAACAGTGTGAGCGTCCCTCTTATTCTCAGATTCCTACGCTCACATGTGACATCGGCTTGTCACCGGCTCGTGACCGTCATTAGAGAATTGAGTTAGAGATGCAGCTGGAGATAGAGGCTCACATTAGTCACTATCACATCACACCAAGTTTGCGTCCCAAATGGTATCCTATTCCCCAGTTAGTGCACTACTTTTGAGCAGGGTCCGTAAAAAGGGAATAGGGTGCCATTTGGTGCAAAGACCAAGAGTCTCCCTACTTAGGCTCTGGTTCCTCTCTCCACAGACCCCTAACTGCACACCCAGACCCAGTTCATTAAAACACCAAACGGAAGTAAACAGAAGGAAACAGGGAAACAGAATCACTACTTTTACATTTTCTGCTGCAAAACATTTTCCGTTCCATGCCCTAATGAATCTGACCCTAGACTTCTTTAGTTCAGATGGAACACATCTACAGTAGTGGGATAACTCATCTCTCATCAGTTCCATGCCCCCACCCTCACCCCTCCCCTCCCCTCCTTGGAATAATGAATTTGTGAGGAGCTTTGTTTAGTGGTTATTGTCCTAGCTACTCGTCCTGAGTATTGAACCAATCTATGACCTTGTCTACCTCTGTGAGCTGCCTGATTGTTTATGAATGAGGGGGGCTTGCTGGAACCTACTGGTTGGGATCATATTCACAAATCCCATGTTGTGCTAGAAGTGCCGCTCCAGCGTGGCCCAGGGGCCCACACGTGGTTATTGTAGTGGCGGCATTTGAACCTTCTAAATTCCTAACGGAGATGGGAGTACAGGTGTTTTTGGTTTGGGACCTCGAGGAGAGCTCATCTGGCTTCAATCAGGGGTGTGTGGGACTGGGACAAGTGAACTTACTCTGGACACTTGAAAACACGCGGATATGCTTAGCCATATGAATGTAAGAACACACACACGCACACAATCAAACCACACACACTGATGTTCTAACTCGTATACAGAATGGACACACAAAGCTCTTGGACATGTAGATTACAGTGATGTTTGTTCTTGAGGATGAAGGTGTTGAGGAATTATTTCTGGTGGTCTTCTTGCTCATAATCTTTAGCCACGGTGGTTGTAACACATCAGGCAGAACGTGGTACACAAGAGTGTGTATTCATGTATTGCAGATTGTTTCTCATATCTCAAATTCTGTCATTGTTTTTTTTTGTCAGTCTCAATGTCTATAATCAATTTATGGGATGTACAGTAGGGCTTATGTAGCCAACTCATAATAACACATTGTGTACATTCACATATTCATGTTACTCACAGATGTGTGTGGTATGATACTTACAAAGTGTGAACATCTGTACATCTGTTCACATACGCAATCAAGAAGTAATGTTTTTTGTCTTTCAAATTACCTATGCCTTTCAACTGAAATTTGAGGGAAGGCTCTCAAAAATACCCAGAGAAGCAAATCCTCAGCAAGTGAGATTGTTCCCATCGCCGTATATCAGCAGGTGTCACTAGGACCACAGTTGATCTCCCTCCGCACAGTTGATCTCCCTCCACACAGTGTATCTCCCTCCCCACAGTGTATCTCCCTCCCCACAGTGTATCTCCCTCCCCACAGTGTATCTCCCTCCCCACAGTTTATCTCCCTCCTCACAGTGTATCTCCCTCCCCACTGTTTATCTCCCTCCTCACAGTGTATCTCCCTCCCCACAGTTTATCACCCTCCCCACAGTGTATCTCCCTCCCCACAGTTTATCTCCCTCCTCACAGTGTATCTCCCTCCCCACAGTTTATCACCCTTCTCACAGTGTATCTCCCTCCTCACAGTGTATCTCCCTCCTCACAGTGTATCTCCCTCCCCACTGTTTATCTCCCTCCTCACAGTGTATCTCCCTCTCCACAGTTTATCTCCCTCCTCACAGTGTATCTCCCTCCCCACAGTTTATCACCCTCCCCACAGTGTATCTCCCTCCCCACAGTTTATCTCTCTCCCTACAGTGTATCTCCCTCCCCACGGTGTATCAACCTCCCCACTGTTTATCTCCCTCCCCTCAGTTTATCTCCCTCCCCACTGTTTATCTCCCTCACCACAGTGTATCTCCCTCCACACAGTGTATCTCCCTCCCCACAGTGTATCTCCCTCCCCACAGTTTATCACCCTCACCACAGTGTATCTCCCTCCCCACAGTGTATCTCCCTCCCTACAGTTTATCTCCCTCCCCACAGTTTATCTCCCTCACCACAGTGTATCTCCCTCCACACAGTGTATCTCCCTCCCCACAGTGTATCTCCCTCCCCACAGTTTATCACCCTCACCACAGTGTATATCCCTCCCCACAGTGTATCTCCCTCCCCACAGTTTATCTCCCTCCTCACAGTTTATCTCCCTCCCCACAGTTTATCTCCCTCCCTACAGTGTATCTCCCTCCCCATGGTGTATCACCCTCCCCACTGTTTATCTCCCTCCCCACGGTGTATCACCCATCTATCCACCACTAGATAAGACCAACAGTATACATTTGAAGAGTTTCATTCCAAAAAGATGGTAAATTATTGGTAAATTTGCTTTTTTATTTCAATAAATTATCAAAGAGATTGGTGTGTTTTTTCACTATCTATTGATGGCATGGGGTTGTTCAATGACAGACATGTATTTGTTTAAAATCTTGGATTTACTGGTTTTCATTTCAGAGACAAATAATGATAGGTTTTACACAAATGTAACAAATAAGTTCCTTTTTTATAAAGAAATGTAAAAAATTATACATTTGTGCCATCAATGTAAAACTTTTTTCATTTGATGATTTAGTCATTTAGCATATGCTCTTATCCAGAGCAGCTTACAGTAAGTACATTCATCTTAAGATAGCTAGGTGAGACAATCACATATCACAGTTAAATATACAGGATACGAACATTCCATTCCAGGTAAACAATGGACATATAGCATTTAGCAACAACAACAAAAAACACATTGTCTAAAATCAATGAATAAAAAATCTGAGAATAGATACATTTTACACACACATGAAAATATCCATAAGCAATCATTTCTGGTGAAAAAAATATATAGAAACAAATTGGTGCATATAGCATTTTGGAAATAAACTCTTAATTTCTTTCACTGTCTGAAGGTTCCTATGTATGGAATCCTGCTGCAGCTGATTTGATTAAAGAGCTAATTCATTGGCTGTTTGAAGACGAGTGAAGGGTTGGAGGCCGGGCAGTTTGTCTGAAGACATTAGTGGTCTGGCTGTATTTATGAGTCTGGAGAAGAGGAGCCAGTCTGAACTGAACCCACAGACCAACAGTCTGAATCTTTCCCATAGCAACATCATCCTCTATAAGTAGTTCACTATGCAGATACAGTGGATGTTTGCAACCGCTGCTAATTTAATATGCACTGTATATATTCCAAAATAAGATCATCATGTATTTTCATTCAGAGAACTCCAGCATGCTTCATTCAATGGAACCAATGGAATAGTCCCAAAAAGTGCAAATCCACCCATCTGGCTCTCCAGGCAAGTTCAATAAAAGTATTTGAAATCATTTTGAACCCAGGTCAGGGTATACCAGTGGAGTGAGAGAAGGAGTGATGGTCAAGCTTTGTCCAACAGACAGGCTGCCACTCAGTCCCCTTAACCCTGGCATTGAGGGTCTCTTCTCCTCCTTTGCTTGGTCGGTCGTAAATCCAGAGCATCCCCTGGCAGAAGCGCCAGATCTCCCAGAAGATCTCACTCTGAACGTCTCCCTCCATACTTGGAGCCTAAAAAAACACATTCCTTTACTGGCTGTCTGACGGGCTGACCCACTGTCTACTGTCGTCTCTTTTATTGGCTCACATGAGACACTGGAAGCAAGCAGCTTGTTGTTTGTTACTGAAAACTAGAAACTACACTCCTAGAAAAAAGTGTTCCAGAAGTGTTCTTCGGTTGTCCCCATAGGAGAACCCTTTTTGATTCCAGGTAGAACCCTTTTAGGTTCCATGTAGAACCTTCTGTGGGGAAGGTTCTACATGTAACACAAAAGGGTTCTACCTGGAACCAAAAATGATTCTTCAATGGGTTCTCCTATGGGGACAGCCAAATAACCCTTTTATGTTCTAGATAGGACAATTTTTCTAAGAGTATAGATATCAAGGTTTTCTTTGAGAGGTTACATCAATATGGCATGGCAATCCCAGAAATGAAATACGAGAACTGAAAAATATGACTAAATATGACTTAATGAGACTCCACAAACAGTCAACATGTAAATATTGTAACAAGACATCAGGTAAAATTAACAAGACCATGTGTGTTCAGGGAATAGTATGCAGTGTCTAGTATCTACTGACTGTAACAAGACATCAGGTAAAATAAACAAGACCATGTGCGTCCACAGTCCCAATAAGGGGCCTAGCCCACTGTAAGTTGATCCCATGTCTTGACAGATCCCATATACTGGTGTTTACAAAGCTTTTAAGAGCTCAGATGAGTAACGTTTGCCATTGAGAAAAATTACCTTGTGGAAGGGTTTAGCTCGGGCATACCAAACAACCTCTATCAAACATCACTGTTGCTGTATGCCAGTAGACACAATTATTGGCTTGGAAAGCAGCCAACTATAATGCTTTGTAGGAGTTTCATGTCTATACACTTGCAATAATTTAACTGGACAAATTATTGGTTTGGAACTATCAAAACCTTTGTGCTGAATGTAAAATATGACAATCTTGCCGCCAGGAAACCTCAGTAGAATTTATAGGAAAACATTTCCTGAAATTCCACCAACACATCTCCTGTGTTACACGTGGAGAGAGGACGTGTGACCATTGTTATTCTCCCTTCCATGACAGCTACAAGACCCTCCCCCTTTGGCAAATCAGATCACGCCTCCATTCTGCTCTTCCCCGCATATATACAGAAATTTAAACAAGAAGCACCCGTGATAAGGACTGTTCAGCGTTGGTCTGACTAATCAGAATTCATGCTACAGGACTGTTTCTCGATCACGTGGACTGGGAAATGTTCTGGGTCACCTCTGGAAATAACATCGACAACTACACTGACTCTGTCACTGGGCTCATCAGATAGTGCATAGAGGATGTTGAAACAGTGATGATTAAAATGTAACAAACCAAAAACTGTGGATAGATGGCAGCATTCGTGCAAAACTGAAAGCACGGCCTTGACCGGGAGACCCATGAGGCAACGCACAATTGGCCCCGCCTCGTCCAGGTTAGGGGAGGGTTTGGCCAGCCGGGATTTTCTTGTCCCATTGTGCTCTAGCGACTCCTTGTGGTGGGCCGGGCACCCGCAAGATGACTTCGTTCTCCAGTTGGACACGGTTTCCTCCAATACATTGGTGCGTCTGGCTTCCGGGTTAAGGAAGCAATGTGTCAAAAAGCAGTGCTTTTGGGCCCCTCGTGTTGGATTCCACCATGTATTGGATTAATCCCCATGTAATGAAACATATTAGGGAAAAAAGCCAAGTTTCTCCCTTAATTATTTTCAAAGAACAATCGTGACTCTCTGGTGGGACTGGAGCAGGTGTGACGGCACATTTAGAGTCCAGTCATCTAGCAACCCCAAGGTCGTGACTTCCGGTGACCCCGGTCCCAGAGCCTCAAGAGACCTACCTCACATAAAACTGGGAAGGAGAGGTGGGGAGGATGGGTGAGAAGGGGTAGGAGGGGAAGAGGACTGTGGGAGGTGAGGGAGGTTGGGAGGTTGGTTATCTTCACTTTAGCACAACAATAAGAACAACAACAGTGGGAGAGACGCTAGAGACACGCCAGGCACCAGCTACAGCAACCAGGGTCGTTAGGTTCACAAACAAACACCAGCTCTGAGAAAAGATAAGAAGCTCCACAAAGCTCTGAGGGGAAGGAAAGTCAAGCTCTTCAAATGTCAAGATATAGGATATTAGACATTGTGCTTTTTTTTTCTGATGAAATGTAATAATCCGGCCATGGAAAATTGTTTTTCTGGTATGTCTTGATTGTGTTTTACACAATGCTCCAATGTTTTGAAAACAGAAAACTCTGTCCATGGTACTCTGGTGTTCCAGATGCACTAGCAACACCACACCAAAATAAGCACACAGACACACACACACACACACACACACACACACACACACACACACACACACACACACACACACACACACACACACACACACACACACACACACACACACACACATACACATACACACATGCACACACACAGAGGATCAGAGGCTGTCAGCAGACACACAAGGCCCCTGAGGGGTGTGTGCATGTGTGTGTGTGCGTGTGCATAAATGTCTGCATGCGTGCGTGCATCTGTATCTGTGTGTGCGTCTGTGTGTGCTTCTGTGTGTGCTTCAGCCCTGCATCATCTGTGCACCAGGCCTCAGAGCAGTGATCAGACCAGCCCTCAACCCTCCTCTCTTTCCTCTCACCCCCAGCAGCAAGAGGCCAGACCCATCCATCACTGTGGCATCACACTGAGATGATGTACAGGCTGCACGGGGCACCTCGTTCACATTATCCGCAGTATTCAGCTACTGCAGGGCAACACACAATCCACTGCACCACCATGTTGTTCTTCTCCAAAACAAATGTTTTTTTCTTCTTCTGATTTTCTCTTCTGATCTAGGCCAGGAGGGCAATAATGCAACACACACAACACACAAAGTGTTTCACTTTCGGGTCAGGGAAACCTACTTGCAAAGCATTTAGACATTCTTCATGATGGATCAGCCTGGATTATGTACATGGCCCTGAACTTTGACCCATGGAACACGAGAAAAGTCAGCTAGTTCAAGTTCACACAGTTCCTACACTGAGTTATTACTGTATAGTTACAGATGATTTACGGTTGATGAGAAGCACATCTATTTATTGATAATGATGTGGGTTAGAAATGTCCTCTTGATTGTTACTGATCACCTGTAAAACATGAGAAACGTGTATTAGAGTTTGAGTTTGGAGCGTGGTCATATGGTTTGGTGCCGAAACCCATTGTTGAGCTTTTCAGAATCACAATCACCGATATTCACTAATTACATTGACACAGTCAGAACGTTACCTGGTGATATGGTGCTGCTAGTGATAGACAACATTTAGAGACAGAATACAGACAGCGGAATTGACAGAAAGTTTGCATGCATTATATACAACTAGGTAGAGTGAGCATAGAGCTATAAGAGAATGAGCAGATATTCACATGTACTGTGGGTATACCAGTGGAGGCTGCTGAGGGGAGGTTGGCTCATACACTATATATTCAAAAGTATGTGAACACTCCTTCAAATTCAGCTATTTCAGCCACACACTTTGCTGACAGGTATATTAAATTGAGCACACAGCCATGCCATCTCCATAGACAAACATTGGCAGTATAATGGCCTTACTGAAGAGCTCAGTGACTTTCAACGTGGCACCGTCATAGGATGCCACCTTTCCAAAAAGTCAGTTCATAAAATTTCTACCCTGCTAGAGCTGCCCTGGTCAAATGTAAGTGCTGTTATTGTGAAGTGGAAACTTCTAGGACCAAAAGCTGCTCAGCCGCGAAGAACGAACGGGATGGGACCAACAAGTGCTGAAGAGCATAGCGCGTAAAAATTGTCTGTCGGTTGAAACACTAACTACCGATTTCCAAACTGCCTCTGGAAGCAACAGCACAACAATTGTTTGTCGGGAGCTTAATGAAATGGGTTTCCATGGCCGAGCAGCAGCACACAAGCCTAAGATCACCATGCGCAAATGTAATAACTAAGTCCCTATTGAATGAATTGGTCAATTGGGAACAGTCTACAGGGAGAGGAAGGTTGCCTACAGGGAGAGGGTTGCCTACAGGGAGATAGAAGAAGTGAACCCTGTGACCTCATCACAGGGTGTATTTGTTGTCTTTCTGTGAAATGTTTAAGCAGCTCCCTTAACTCCTATCCCAGCTTTGTGTTGCAAGTTAGCTCCGCTGATAAAAAGCTTTGTGATCAGCACTTTTGAACATGAGTCGGTTGTTAGTAATATTTGGATGAGGGTTTGGATGAGTTTGTGGGTGTGTGATAGAGCACGATTGGGGATGGGGAAGATTCTGGCATGAAATCCTTGACAACCAGCAGGGAGAATTATGTAATTCAGTGGGTGGTGACTTGTATTCCTATTCCTTGTTCCAGGCCTTTAAAAACTAGCGGTCCAAGGAATAGATTTGGAAGTTCCAGTTCCAATATGGAATCAGATATGGCAGGCAGCTCCATGGGCTTCACACACAGTGCATACTGTAGATGGACACACACTGAATGAATGGGAACGGTCCTTATTGAATGAATTGGTCAATTGGGAACAGTCCCTATTGAATGAATTGGTCAATTGGGAACAGTCCCTATTGAATGAATTGGTCAATTGGGAACAGTCCCTATTGAATGACTTGGTCAATTGGGAACAGTCCCTATTGAATGAATTGGTCAATGGGGGACAGTCCCTATTGAATGAATGGGTCTATGGGGAACGGTCCCCGTTGAATTAATTGGTTATTGGGGAACGGTCCCTATTGAATGAATTGGTTAATGGGGAACAGTTCCCTGTTGAATGAATGGGTCAATGGGTTAAGTTCCAATTGACTCTGAGGCATTATTTTACTTTCTGGCTGCCAATGTTGTTCTTGTTTAATGTACAGCGTCCTCTGCCTACATTCATTCCAGCCAACACTTGACTTGACCAATAGGACTCATCTTATGCTTTCTCAGTCCTGTCTTCATTGTATATTACGACACGTCTGTGTTTGAGCACAACCTACACACATTCTGTTACATCCTACGCACACATTAAATTACTTTCCACTGAGATTTATAGGGACTCTAAATAGACAGCCACATCTACGGGTAGAGATGACTTTGTAGCCTAATCATATAACAACACATTTTTTATATTTTTTATTTAACTAGGCAAGTTATGTTATTTACAATTACGGCCTACTCCGGGCCAATTGTGTGCCCTATGGGACTCCCAATCACAGCCGGATGTGATGCAGCCTGGATACGAACCAGGAACTGCAGTGACACCTCTTGCACTGAGATGAAGTGCCTTAGACCGCTGCACCACTCGGGAGCCGATTGGCGCAGCAGTGGCGCATAAAACAGTGACTAAGCAGCACATAAAACAGTGACTAAGCGGCACATAAAACAGTGACTAAGCAGCACATAAAACAGTGACTAAGCGGCACATAAAACAGTGATTAAGCAGCACATAAAACAGTGACTAAGCAGCACATAAAACAGTGACTAAGCAGCACATAAAGCAGTGACTAAGCGGCACATACAACGGTGACTAAGCGGCACATAAAACAGTGACTAAGCGGCACATAAAACAGTGACTAACAAGCATAAACAGTGACTAAGCGGCACATACAGCAGTGACTAAGTGGCACATAAAACAGTGACTAAGCAGCACATAAAACAGTGACTAAGCAGCACATAAAACAGTGACTAAGCAGCACATAAATCAGTGACTAAGCGGCACATACAACAGTGACTAAGCGGTACATAAAACAGTGACTAAGCGGCACATAAAACAGTGACTAACAAGCATAAACAGTGACTAAGCGGCACATACAGCAGTGACTAAGTGGCACATAAAACAGTGACTAAGCAGCACATAAAACAGTGACTAAGCAGCACATAAAACAGTGACTAAGCAGCACATAAAGCAGTGACTAAGCGGCACATACAACAGTGACTAAGCGGTACATAAAACAGTGACTAAGCGGCACATAAAACAGTGACTAACACGCATAAACAGTGACTAAGCGGCACATACAGCAGTGACTAAGTGGCACATAAAACAGTGACTGAGCGGCACATAAAACAGTGACTAAGCGGCACATAAAACAGTGACTAAGTGGCGCATAAAACAGTGACTAAGCAAATAGATTAATTCTACTGTGAACATAATGAAGTGATCGCAGCAGAAGTTGAAGTCTCTCCAGTTGGAGTAAAAAGTCATTTCAGAATCCAAGAGATAACCAATGTCAGAACCCAGTAGAGCCCAAGAGATAACTAATATTAGAACCCAATAGAACCCAAGAGAGAACCAATGTCAGAACCCAATGAAACCCAAGAGAGAACCAATTTCAGAACCCAGTAGAGCTCAAGAGATAACCAATGTCAGAACCCAATAGAGCCCAAGAGAGAACCAATGTCAGAACCCAATGAAACCCAAGAAAGAGAACCAATTTCAGAACCCAATAGAGCCCAAGAGAGAACCAATGTCAGAACCCATAATAAAGAAAGCAACCCAAGAGAGTGTTCCCCAGAACACAGTGACCAAGCAGTTAGGACGAGAGAGAGGAACAGAGAGAGAGGGGGGTGGGGGGTGGATAGAGAGTATGAGAATGTGCTCCTGGTCTATGCCAACATATGTCTCAGAGAAGCAGAGTCAGACTATCCTTCTCATTAGAGAGCAGAGCACTGTGCTGCTGACGTCTCTTAATTCTTTCCCTGACGACCACTGCCTGCCAACTGATTTAGGAACAGTTTTACCACAGCCTGGAATGAGTTAGTAAACACTGCTTCCCGGAATGATCAGATTCTAGCGAACTGATTTAGGAACAGTTTTTTATCACGGCTCACCGCTAGCTAGCCTGAACTGAGTTAGTGATCACGTCTGGCTCAGAGGGTCAAACACTGACTTAGGATCACGGCTCACCTCACCACCTAACCTAAACTGAAATGTAAGATCAATGTCAGGTTGCTCCACTTAATAGCTACCAGACCTGAAGTTTGATGTTTTTCACAGGGTCAGTTAGTTTTACTTTTGTCAAGTGTGGCTGATCACACTTCTAACACTGATTGGGGATCAGTTTTACGGTTAAGTCTGGCTAACAGGCCTGTAGTGCTGATTTAAGGTGGGCTTTATTGTGGCTAAGCATGGCTGACAGGTCGGGGGCGACCACAGACATGATGCAGAAAGGGTGTCGGTCTGGTTGGTATATATATCACCCCACATCAGAGGAGGACTGGATTTCATCTGAGACGTGCTGAAAGGATTTGAGTGCCTCTCACTGGGAGTGTTAAATCACTTCTAAATTGTGTGTGTGTGTGTGTGTGTGTGTGCTGTGTGGTGTTTATTGTATGTGCATGCGTGTATTGTGCTTGTTCAATTCAATCACCTAAAGACGGGACACACATGCAAGATGTTGTGATATTCTTAGTGGGAGGCAGGGCTGGCCAGTGGAAGGAAACGTTCCTCTTCTGTCCCCCTCAGTGCAGCACGTTTCCTATACATCAGGTATTCCCAAACTGAGGTACGCGCAATGCCGTCGGGGGTACGCCAAATGAAAATGTTATTCAAATTTTTAAAAAACATTTTAAAACATTTTTTCTTCACATTTTCAAACGGTACATTTATATTTTCCAACGGGGCTGTACATTTGGGTAAGGTTTTTTTCTCGCCTGAGTAGCCTCGTTTCACTGCCAAAAATCAAATGAAACCATCTAGTGTTCAGCGAAATAACAATACAACCTAGTCCAATAATTAACATCCAATCACATTAACTGTTATTCTCTCGCGGGAAACCTGCACTCTGCGCAGACATTTAGAAACGAAACATAACAATTTGAAAAATAAGCCACAGTTTTTTGAGCGAGAATAAAGACGACTTTCGAGTAGTAAGACATGTATAAAAGCAACAGATACCATTAATAAGAAGGGGCTAGAAGCGTCTTATATGGTGAGCTACCGAATTGCTAGGACAGGCAAGCCCCATACTATTGTGGAGGACTTAATTCTTCCCCCTGCTGCGGATATGGTTGGGACAATGCTGGGGGAAAAGCCAAAAAAACGATGCAGACAATGCCTTCATCAAACAACACTGTTTCACGATGCATCAGTGACATGGTAGGAGATGTTTTGAAACAATTACTGCTTCACTTAAAAGCCAGTGAATTCTTTGCGTTACAGCTGGATGAGCCAACAGACGTGGCGGGCCTGGCACAGCTCTTGGTATATGTCTGTTACGTTTATGGGAGGTCAATTAATTAAGGAAGACTTCCTCTTCTGCAAACCACTGAAAACCAGGACAACATGAGAAGATATTTTTAAAGTACTGGACAGCTTTGTGACATCAAATGGACTTTGGTGGACAAGATGTGTTGGTATCTGTACTGATGGCGCAAAAGCCATGAAAGCGAGACATAGTGGAGTGGTAACGTGCATGCAAGCAGTACACTACAGCATCCACCAAAAGGCTCTTGCTGCCAAGGGAATGCCTGACAGCTTGAAATACTTTTTGGACACTATAGTGAAAATGGTTAACTTTGTTTAAGCAAGGCCCCTGAACTCTTGTGTATTTTCTGCATTATGTTTTGATATGGGCAGCGACCATGTCACACTTTTACAACATACAGAATAAGTGTGCTGGTTATTAAGGGGCAAAGTATTGACACGTTTTTTAAAATTGAGAGACGAGCTTAAAGTTTTCTTTACTGATCATCATTTTCACTTGTCTGACCGCTTGCATGATGACGAGTTTCTCACACGACTGGCCTGTCTGGGTGATGTTGTTTCTCACCTGAATGATCTGAATCTAGGATTACAGGGACTTTCCGCTACTATATTCATTGTGCGGCACAAAATTCTCTTCGATCATAATCACAGTCGTGTATATTCCCCCCCAAGCAGACACATCGGCGGCCCTGAAAGAACTCCATTCGACTCTATGTAAACTGGAAACCACATATCCCGAGGATGCATTTATTGTAGCTAGGGATTTTAACAAGGCTAATCTAAAAACAAGACTCCCTAAATTCTATCAGCATATCGATTGCACAACCCGGGCTGGAAAAAAACCCTGGATCATTGTTATTCTTAACTTCCGCGACGCATATAAGGCCCTCCTTCCTTTCAGAAGAGCATACATATTCGTATTAATTTCTTTACACTTGTGTGTATAAGGTAGTTGTTGTGAAATTGTTACGTTAGATTACTTGTTAGATATTGCTGCATGGTCGGAACTAGAAGCACAAGCATTTTGCTACACTCGCATTAACATCTGCTAACCGTGTAAGTGACAAATAACATTTGATTTGATTTGAATTGATGCTACAAGAAGTTGGAGCTCCTCTCTGTCTGCATTAACAAGGACAACACACAGGTCTTTCCATCATTGTATGATTTTTTTTAGTGCAAATGAACTCAAGCTTACGGACAATGTCAAATGTGATACAGCGAACCACCTGAGTGAGCTGGGTGCGCAATTACGCAGGTGCTTTCCTGAAACGGACGACACAAACAACTGGATTCGTTATCCCTTTCATGCCTTGCCTCCAGTTTACTTACCAATATCTGAACAAGAGAGCCTCATCGAAATTGCAACAAGCGGTTCTGTGAACATTTTATTTAATCAGAAGCCACTGCCAGATTTCTGGATTGGGCTGCGCTCAGAGTTTCTTGCCTTGGCAAATCGCGCTGTTAAGACACTGATGCCCTTTGCAACCACGTACCTATGTGAGAGTGGATTCTTGGCCCTCACTGGAATGAAAACTAAATACAGGCACAGACTGTGTGTGGAAAATTATTTAAGACTGAGACTCTCTCCAATACAACCCAACACTGCAGAGTTATGTGCATCCTTTCAAGCACACCCTTCTCATTAACCTGTGGTGAGTTATTCACAATTTTTGATGAACAAATAAGGTTTTATATATAAGATGGCTAAATAAAAAGCTAAATTATTGATTATTATTATATTATTATTTGTGCCCTGGTCCTATAAGAGCTCTTTGTCACTTCCCATGAGCCGGATTGTGACAAAAACTCACCCTCATTCTTATGTTTAATAAATGTATCATATAGTGTGTGTGTGGCAGGCTTACAATGATGGCAAAAAAACAAAATTTGTGAGTGTGCTGACCCTGTTGCTAGAGGGGGTACAGCTGGAGGTTGAATGTTTGAAGGGGTACGGGACTATAAAAAGTTTGGGAACCACTGCTCTACATCATCCAGACCTGAATGTGATCAGTGGAAAGGCCTCTTGCTTGAGGCCATCTTGAATCAGCTAAATGAGCAGTGTTTTCTGGCGGGGACATGGAAGAGGGGAGGTGTGTGTGAATCTCTGTCTCTGTCTCTCTCTCTCTCTCTGTCTCTCTCACAATCTCTCTCTGTCACTCTCTCAACTATGAACTGTACTCATCATTAATCAAACAGATATGCAGGGATGGTGACTTTATTTAATACAGGCAGAACAGAAGGTGGTATGGAGAGCAACATTTTATATGATACTGCATCAGCAGCAATATCATATAAAAAAAATCCTCCAGTATGTTTCTTGAATTGGCTTGAGCCCTGAGGATGGCCTTTCTTAAACCCTTTACTCCATCAGGACCATGGTTATCCTCTACCACACGCGTGTGTGTCTTTCATTTGGTTCAGATGTGTTTGTGTGTCTGGGGGTAGCACTAGGCTGTTAGGCCCTATCACCCTGTAACATGCATTACCACCGTGTGGCCCTATCACCCTGTAACATGCATTACCACCGTGTGGCCCTATCACCCTGTAACATGCATTACCACCGTGTGGCCCTATCACCCTGTAACATGCATTACCACCGTGTGGCCCTATCACCCTGTAACATGCATTACCACCGTGTGGCCCTATCACCCTGTAACATGCATTACCACCGTGTGGCCCTATCACCCTGTAACATGCATTACCACCGTGTGGCCCTATCACCCTGTAACATCCATTACCACCGTGTGGCCCTATCACCCTGTAACATGCATTACCACCGTGTGGCCCTATCACCCTGTTACATGCATTACCACCGTTTGGCCCTATCACCCTGTAACATGCATTACCACCGTGTGGCCCTATCACCCTGTAACATGCATTACCACCGTGTGGCCCTATCACCCTGTAACATGCATTACCACCGTGTGGCCCTATCACCCTGTTACATGCATTATCACTGTGTGGCCCTATCACCCTGTAACATGCATTACCACCGTGTGGCCCTATCACCCTGTAACATGCATTACCACCGTGTGGCCCTATCACCCTGTAACATGCATTACCACCGTGTGGCCCTATCACCCTGTAACATGCATTACCACCGTGTGGCCCTATCACCCTGTAACATGCATTACCACCGTGTGGCCCTATCACCCTGTTACATGCATTACCACCGTGTGGCCCTATCACCCTGTTACATGCATTATCACTGTGTGGCCCTATCACCCTGTTACATGCATTACCACCGTGTGGCCCTATCACCCTGTTACATGCATTATCACTGTGTGGCCCTATCACCCTGTAACATGCATTAACACCCTGTGGTCCTATCACCCTGTTACATGCATTACCACCATGTGGCCCTATCACCCTGTTACATGCATTATCACTGTGTGGCCCTATCACCCTGTTACATGCATTACCACCATGTGGCCCTATCACCCTGTTACATGCATTACCACCATGTGGCCCTATCACCCTGTAACATGCATTACCACCATTTGGCCCTATCACCCTGTAACATGCATTACCACAATGTGGCCCTATCACCCTGTAACATGCATTACCACTGAGTGGCCCTATCACCCTGTAACATGCATTGCCACCATGTGCCCCTATCACCCTGTAGCATGCATTACCACCGAGTGGCCCTATCACCCTGTAACATGCATTACCACCATGTGGCCCTATCACCCTGTAGCATGCATTACCACCGTGTGGCCCTATCACCCTGTAACATGCATTACCACCGTGTGGCCCTATCACCCTGTAACATGCATTACCACCGTGTGGCCCTATCACCCTGTAACATGCATTACCACCGTGTGGCCCTATCACCCTGTTACATGCATTATCACTGTGTGGCCCTATCACCCTGTAACATGCATTACCACCGTGTGGCCCTATCACCCTGTAACATGCATTACCACCGTGTGGCCCTATCACCCTGTAACATGCATTACCACCGTGTGGCCCTATCACCCTGTAACATGCATTACCACCGTGTGGCCATATCACCCTGTAACATGCATTACCACCGTGTGGCCCTATCACCCTGTTACATGCATTACCACCGTGTGGCCCTATCACCCTGTTACATGCATTATCACTGTGTGGCCCTATCACCCTGTAACATGCATTAACACCCTGTGGTCCTATCACCCTGTTACATGCATTACCACCATGTGGCCCTATCACCCTGTTACATGCATTATCACTGTGTGGCCCTATCACCCTGTTACATGCATTACCACCATGTGGCCCTATCACCCTGTTACATGCATTACCACCATGTGGCCCTATCACCCTGTAACATGCATTACCACCATTTGGCCCTATCACCCTGTAACATGCATTACCACCGTTTGGCCCTATCACCCTGTAACATGCATTATCACTGTGTGGCCCTATCACCCTGTTACATGCATTACCACAATGTGGCCCTATCACCCTGTAACATGCATTACCAC